>NW_006400089.1:2107224-2108289 GCF_000299155.1 Elephantulus edwardii | reverse complement strand
AAAAAACAAAAACAAAACAAAAAAAAACCCGTATACTTGGGCCAGGAGGCAGTTGTCAGAACACAGCAAGGAAACACTGCATGGTTCAAAATTGGAAAGGATATACGCCAGGGATGTATCCTATGTCTATATCTTTTCAGCCTTTATGCAGAAGAGATTATCCAGGAGGGTGGGTTTTATGATTTGTGGCATCAGGATTGGTGGAAGTTACATCAACAATCTGCGTTATGCAGATGACACAACACTACCTGCTGACACTGAAGAGGACCTGAAGTGCTTACTGCAGAATGCAGCCTTTGATATGTATTGAGGCTCAATATCAAGAAGACAAAGATTCTCACCACTAGGCCAATTGCAGCATCAGGATGGATGATGAAGAGATTGAGATTGTTCACAACTTTAGTTCCTTGGCTCCACGGTCAACATTCTTGGCACCAGCAGCAGGAATTTAAAAAAACATATTGCTTGGGAAAGTCTGTTGTTAGGGACCTCTCCAGAATACTGAAGAGCAATGGTATCACTTTGGAGACTAAGGTGTGCCTGAAATAGGCCATGGTCTTTGCAATCACTTGCTATGCCTCAGAGAGTTGGACAATGACTAGGGAGGATAGAAGGAAAATTGATGCCTTTGAGCTGCAGAGCTGGAGAAGAGTATTGAATATACCACGGACTGCTAAGAAAACAAACAAGTTGATCCTGGAGATGGTTAAACTGGGCTGCTCCTTCGAGGCAAGGATTCTGAAGCTTTGTCTGACATACTTTGGACATGTTGAAAGAAGGGACCAGTCCTTGGAGAGGGACATCATGCTTGGGAGGGTGGCAGGATAGCATGGAGGGTGGAGAGGAAGACCTTCTATGAGGTGGATTGATTGAGTGACTGGAGTAATGAGGGTGGGTGTGTGGGACACAGTGAGACTGGCACAGGACAGAGCAGGGTTTAGGGCTGTTGTACATAGGGTCGCTATGAATCACAGGCAACTCGATGGCACATAACGAAACAACAGCAACAATTGTTTGTTTACATTCCTCACAATGGAATACTAATTTTCTGTTGTTGAGATTACA
>NW_006400089.1:2099702-2107074 GCF_000299155.1 Elephantulus edwardii | reverse complement strand
TGTGTGTGTGTGTGTGTATATAAACATATATATGTATATGAGTGTGTGTATATATATATGCAGGAGTGGCATCCAATTCCTAAATAACATGCCTCCAGAAACTCTATGAACTTAGATAAATGTTGATAATTGTAGAGGGGCGTTAGGCCTTTTATTCATAGGGTCACTATGAGTCATGCTAGACTCGAAGGCACTCAACAACAACATATCTCCGTGCAAAAATAAGTAAGTTTAATGTTTTCATACATTTGGTTTGGAGTTTTTATGTGCATATATTTTACTCAAGGAACATTGGTTCTTATGCATGTTTGTCTTATAATATTTAAATACAAATGGATGCAATGTAATGCCTAAGGTAATGAAAGCTATCATTTCTTTACAATTATAATAGTTAATTAGAGATTAAAATATTTAAAAGTATTTAATTATTTTAGCTATAAAGCAGAACCATACAGAACATTTTATTGGATAGCCCAAAGGAACCCAGTGACCAGAGCATACAGTAGTTATAAAGCAAACAATATAAAAAAATTAAAGAATATGTAGAATAAAATAATCTTTATGCCAATAATGTTTATTAGAAATATTGTTTATTAGAAAATAATTTGGTTGATTATTCCGGTGGAATCCTCTTCAATAGTGTAGAAAGAAAAATTTATGTTACTTTTATTTCTGGCCAAAGGAAACATTATTGCATACTGCCTTATTTGTTAATCATCATCAGGTAATATAAATTTTGATAAATTTTGGGCTTTAATGACTCTGCTTATAATAGTATTGATCATATACATTTTAAAGATCATTGGACTGGAGCAAAAGACAGCTTGTAATCAACTAAAAAAAAATTACAGTAATCAACTAAAAAAAATTAAAGACAAAAACAAACTCAAACTCACCACCTTCTAATTAGAAACAAATGATAAGCAACCCTCTAGAGAACTTACAGAGGTTATAAGTTGCAGAGGTTATAAGAGAAGACTTTTCCCCAAGGAGCTGCTGGTGGATTTTAATTACCAGAGGTACCATATTTGGTTAGCAGCACAACTCTCTACTTATTAATGGCAACTTTTAATTCTTACTTGTATTTTATTGAACAAGATGCTAATCTGCCCCAACTTTTGATTTCTCAAACTACAAAATGAGGAGTGTGATGTAGCACTTATCTAAAACTATAGGGCATTTAATGATCTCCCGGAGATCTTTTCAGATGATGCTTTGATGGGAAGACCTATGTCTGGCCTGGGATTCTGTATTTCTGACAAACTCACAGGGAAAACAACTGCAATAAGTGAAAGCAAGATGACTTCCAGATGGAACATTGCTTGCTCCTGAGCTCTCACCACAGCTCAAGTGATGCTCGAGGTCTAATTTTCCATGGCCTACAAAATTCTGCTAAAACGTCAAAACAAGAAAAAAGAACAATGCTTAATGAAACAAGTTGTAAAAGGGCAAATATTATATGACTCCACTATCGGAAGAAGAAAGTTGAAGCAAACAAAGAAATTATCTTTGATGATTATTACGAAAGAAAGGGGGGAAAGGTGAAGAAAGCTAAGCATATTGATAATAAACTCTTATGAATAGCACAGTAATATACAGCAAGGGGATGATCAGCACAGTATCACAATAAAGAAATCAATAAATGAAAAGAGCATAGTTACAATATATATATACTGAAATCAATGTCATAAAATAAAAATACTTATGAATGGTGGAATGCTCATTCACTCTGTACACTTTCACTCAAATCCCACCTTTTTAAAAAGAGAGAAGAAAAAGAACAGATTTAGGTAACTTTTTTTTTTTTAACTAGCATGTCATTTCCTCTTTAGTACATTTATTTTATTATATATTTGCTATACTTGTGTTGTTGTAGTTAACTGCCATTTAGCCAAACCTGAATAACTGGTCAGGATTGTTTTTCCAGAACAGATTTCCCTTGATCTAGTAGTAGTTGTTGTTGTTGTTGTTGTTAAGTGTCATTGAGTCATGGACAACTCATAGCAGCCCTATGAACAAAAAACCTGAACACTTGGTATAACTTTCATCATTTCTACAAGTTCATAGAGTTTCCGGAGGCAAGCTGTTTCCGAAGTGGATGTCACTCCTGCTTCTAAGCTTGTTTTAATTGGGGAGCTCCATCAAACACTGTCCACCATGGGTAACCATTATCGCATTTGACACATCAGTGTCACAGTCTTTAGCATCACAGCAACCACAAGTTACCTCCCTACAGCAAATAGACAGAAAAGTGCTACACCGCTAAGAATAACGTCTGACCAAAAAGAATTAAAAGCAGGTCTGAGGGCCACAGATTAATATCCCCTACCTTTTACTTAGTAATATAACTTCCTATCCACTCGGCCAACAGAGCTTTGTCATTGTTGTTGTTGCTGTTGTTAAGTGTCATTGAGTCATTGACAACTCATAGCCACCTTATGAACAATAGGTCTAAACACTGAAAACTTTCATCGTTTCTCCAAATTCATAGAGTTTCTGGAGGCAAGCTATTTCACAAGTGGATGTCACCCCTGCTTCCAAACTTGTTTTAATCAGGGAGCTCCACCAAATCCTGTCCACTATAAGTAACCATTATTGTATCAGTTGTTGGGAAAATACATCAGATTGGGAAATACAGAAGGTAAGAGGAAGATCCTCAATCAAACGGATTGACACAGTGACTGTAATGATGGTCTGGAGCATATGAAAGTTTTTAAGGACTGTGCATGATAGGGCAAGGTTCAGATCTGTTGTTCATAGGGTAGCTGTGAGTTGTAGCCTTTTTTATTCTTTGTTGATGTGACTAATTATATTGTTTCTCTTATGTTGAGTCACTCTTGCAAATCTGTTATGAATCCCACTTGGTCATGATGAATTATTTTTTTGATGTGCTATTAAGTTCTTTTGGCCAGGATTTTGTTAAGGATTTTGCATCTATATTCATGGGAGATATTGGTCTGTAGTTTTCTTTTTTGGTAATGTCTTTGTCTGGTTTTGGTGTTAGATTACACTTGATTCATAGAATGATTCTCGTAGTGTTTCTTTTTTTCGTATTTTTAAAAGTAATTTAAGTAGAATTGGTAATAGATGTTCTCTGAATGGCTGGCAGAATTCAGCTGTAAAGTCATCTGTACCAGGACTTTTGTAGTGGGCCATTCTTTGTATGACCTGCTCAACTTCTTTTCAATTTCTGTTCAAGTGTTCTACACTTGTCTGTGTCAATCTGAATAAGGTGTGAGTTTCAAGAAATTTGTCCATTTCCTGCAGGATCGATATCAATGTACCCAAAAGAACTAACTGACACTGAAAAATTTCAGGAAATACCATAAGAACAGAAGCCAATGGTAACAAAGAAGGCAACGGAAGCTTCATGAAGACATTAGCAAAAAATAAGGCCCTATGAATCAATGGGCTATCAATTTACTTCTTTCAGTTAACACATGCAGCCTTTGAAAAACTCATCAGTCTATGCCAGGATATTTGGAGAATTGCAGCTTGGGCTATGAATTGGAAGGTGTCTATATTTGTTCCCATTACCAATAAAGGTGATCTCACAGAATGTGGAATTTATTGAACAAAATCATTAATATCACATGGAAGCAAAACACTTCCTGAAAATAATTCAAAATGGCTAGAACTGATAGTGGGAGGGGAGTTAGAATAGTACATGGATAGGGAATTGCCAAAAGTTCAAACAGACTTTAGAAAAGGCCATGGCACCAGGGATATTATTGTTGATGTCAGATGGATCATGGCTGAAAGTAGAGAATACCAGCAGAATGTCTCTTTGTGTTTTATTGACTATGCAAGGCATTTGACTGTGTGAATTACTACAAGTTGTGGCTGACATTGAGAAGAATGGGAATCCTAGAGCACTTAATTGTGCTCATATGAAACCTATACTTGGGCCAGAAAGCTGTTGTGTGAACAAAACAAGGAAAGACTGCATGGTTTAAAATTTATATGCTGAGAAAATTATTCATAACTCAGATTCTATGAAGAGCAATGTGGGGTCGGGGTTGGAGGGAGACTCATCAGTAACCTGCTTTATGCAAATAACACAAACTTGCTTGTTAAAAGTAAGGAGAACTTGAAGTACCTATTGCAGAAGATTAAGGAATACAGCTTTCAATATGGGTTGCATCTCAATGTCAAGGAAACAACAATTCTTACCCCTGTACAGATAGGCAACATCATGATGGATGGAGAAGAGATTGAAATTGTCAACAATTTTATCTTACTTAGATCCACAGTTAACACCCTAGGTACCAGAAGTCAGGAAATAAGTAGATGTATTGCACTGGAAATATCTTCAGTTAGGGACTCTCCAAATTATGGAGTCAGTTTGAGGACTAAGACGCGTGTGATTCAGGTTGTGGTCTTTCTGATCATTTACTATGTATATGAACTGGGCAATGAATAGGAATTACAGAAGATAAATTGCTGCCTTTGAGCTGTGTGGTTGGAGAAAAGCACTGAACATTCCATGGAGTGCCAAAAGAACAAAAAAATACATTTTGGAGAGGGTTGAAGCAAGGATAATGAAGTTTTACCTCATATACTTCGGGCATATTGCTAGGTGGAACTATTCCTTGGAGAGGAATATGATGCTTTTAAGGGTGGGAGTGTTGATGAAGAAGAAAAGCCTTGATCAGATGGATTGGCACAGTAACTGCTGCAATGGGCTCTAGTGTGTCCAAAAGTGTAAAGATGGAACAGGACAGAATGTTCAGATCTATTGTTCATAGGGTTGTTATGAGTCATACTTGAAAGCACCTAACAACAATAACAATGACTTATTGGAGGATAGATTGTCACAATATTCTAATTTCATCTTGTTCTGTTGTGATGTCTCCTTTATCATTTTTTTATTCTAATTATTTGTGTCTTCTCTTTACTTTTTTAAAGATTTCCAATGGTTTGTCGATTGATTTTATAACCTTCTCAAAGAACTAGCTCCTGGTCTTGTCGATGGTTTCAATTGTTTTTCTGTTTTCTATTTCATTGATTTCAGCTCTTGTTCTATAATTTACTTTCTCCTAGAGGCTGTGGGGTTAGAATGTTGTTCTTTTTCCATTTCATGGAGGTATTGAGTTAAGTCATTGATTTTGCTTCTTTTTTTCCTTTTTCATATATTTGCCTATTGCAATGTGCTGCCCCCTGAGGATTGCCCAGACTGTGTCCCAGAGGTTTTGATATGTTGTATTTTCATTATAATTTGTTTCAGGGAACTTTTTAATTTTGTTTTTTATTTCTTCTATAACCCAATCATGTTCTAACAGGGTGTTATTTTTCTTCCATGTTGTCACGTTGTAAGCTTTACCCAAATGATGTTACTTTATAGTTTTGTGGCATTGAGGTCTGGAAAGATATTTTTTATTATTTCAACTTTTTTTTTTTAATTTATTGAGGCTCCTAATATGTGGTCAATTCTGGAGTATGTATCATGTGCATTTGAGAAGAAAGTAAATTGGTTTTTAGTTGGGGCAGTACACTGAATACATCTTCAAGGCCTAGTAGAATGATTGTATAGCTTACACATTCTGTATCATTGTTAAGGTTCTTTCAAGTTGACCTATCCTTTTTTGAGAGTAGTGTGTTAAAGTCTCCTACCATTACTGTGCTATTGTCTATGTCTTTCTTCAAGTATGTTACCCATTGTTTTATATATTTTGCAGGTTTATCATTTGTTGTGTAGAAATTGACCAAGGTTTTGTTTTCTTTGCCTATTGTAGCTTATATCATTATATAGTACCTTTCTTCATCTTGGTGGTTTTCATATTGAAATCTATTTTAGCAGAGATTAGTATTGCCACTTGTGCTTTTCTGTTTGTACCAGTTTGTGTTTGGAATCTTTTTTCTACACTTTCACTTTTAGTCTATTATTTTTCCTTATTTCTTAGGTGTGTGTGTCTCATAGGCAGCATATTGGTTTTTGGGGTTTTTTATCCACTCTGCTACTCTTTTTTTCTTAATTGATACATTTAGTTTATTCACATTAAGTGTGATTATTGAAAGGCCAGGTTTTATTGCTACCATTTTGCTATGTTTCTTTTTCTGGTTTTTGTTTTTCTTTGTTTTTGGGTTTTGTATTTTTGTTTTTGTTTGGTTTTGGTTTTAGTTTTTTTGTTGTGTTTTTTTTTTTTTCAGTTTACTATTGTCCATTAATTTTCCTTTGGTATGTCTTTATGAAGGACTTCCCATATAATTTCTTGTAGAGTTGGTCTTGTTTTCACCAATTCTTTTAGCTCTTGCTTTTCTGAAAATTACCGAATTTCTCCCTCATATTTGATGGACAGCTTTGCTGGTACAGGATCCTCAGCTGGCAATAATTCTATTTCAACTTTCAGTATATGCTCTTTCATTGTCTTCTTGTTCACATGGTTTCTGCTGAGAAATCAGATCTTAGTTTAATTGATCTTTGTGGGTGACTCTTTGTTTTTCTCTCACTGTTTTTAGTATTCTATCCTTATCTTTAATTTTGGAGAATTTGATTATATGTCTTTATGTTTTTCTTTTGGGGTCTAGTTACATTAGGGTGCACTGAACTTCTTGAATATGGACTTCCTATTCTTCAAAATTCTGGGACAGTTTTCTTCTAGTACCTCTTCCACAAATTCCTCAGTGCTTTCTTTCCCCATTTCTGTTCTGGGATTCCAATCATATGTATGTTGTTCCTTTTGATGTCATCTCATATAATTCTAATGTGTTCTTCATTTACCTTCCATCTACTTTCTCTTTTCTCCTCTAAAATGTTTGCATTGAAGTTCTTGTGTCCTAACTCACTGATTCTCTGTTCTAGCTCTTCTGTTCTGGTTTTTGGGGGTGGTTTTTTTGTTTTTCTTTTTGTTTTTTGGGATTTTTTTGTCCCTCTATCGTATTGGTAACTTCTGTTATTTCAGTCTTAATATTCTGGATTGTGCATTTCTGTTCATTCTAGTACTATATTTATTGTACCTTCTCTGTTTTGTGCTCATGTTATAATTTCTTCCACCTTTTACTTATAGTTCTAATTCTTGCTTACACCTTTTGCAATTTGTTCAAGAGTTATTCAAATAACTCCACTTAAATGTAATTTTTCTGATTCTTTGTCCCTAGGGTAGTCCTTTTATTTATGATTTCCATTCTTTCTTTCATTATTTGTACCTTTTTTATCCGTTCATTTTACTTTATATATATTTCTTCTGCTTTTTTGTCTCTTGGGTATTCATTGAGTATATTATATTCTTTGTGGGTTTTTGCTTTGTTTTGATTTGTTTTTTTTTTTAGAAGAAGGCCTACACCACAAGATAAAGGTAAATAATCCAATAGAAAAATGGGCACAGGATATGAACAGACACTTCACCAAAGAAGACATTCAGATGGCTAACAA
>NW_006400089.1:2089639-2098452 GCF_000299155.1 Elephantulus edwardii | reverse complement strand
TGAAGCCTGTGACAGTGATGTGCCAATCGTGGTAATGGGCACCCATGGTGGACAGTGTTGGCTGGAGCTTCCCGACTAAATCAAGCCTGGAAGCAGGAGCGGCATCCACTTCCAAAACGGCTTGCCTCTGAAAACTCTATGTACGAACAGTGCTCAGGCTGTTCGTTCATAGGGTCGCTATGAGTCGTCTACAACTCGATGGCATTAAACAACAATAACAACGTCTATCTGTGCTTCATTGACTATGTAAAGGCTTTTGACTGTGTGGATCACAACAAACTGTGGCTGACTCTGAGAAGAATGGGAATCCCAGAACATTTGGTTGTGCTAATGCAAAACTTACACTTGGACCAAGAGGCAGTTGTCAGAACAGAGCAAGAAGACACTACATGGTTCAAAATCAAGAAGGGGTTTCATCAGGGATGTATTCTGTCTCCATACCTTTTCAATCTGTATGCAGAACAGATCATTCGAGATGCTGAGCTATATGAAGAGGAATGTGGCATCAGGATTGGTGGAAGAATCATCAACAATCTGCATTATGCAGATGACACAACCCTGTTTGCTGAAACTGACTGTGTGAACATAACAAATTATGATTAATATTGAAAATAAGGGGAATTTCATAGCACTTTTGTGCTCATGAGAAACCTATATATAAACCACGAAGCAGTTGTCCAAATAGAACAAGGATATACAGCATAGTGTAAAATCAGAAAAAGTGTGCATCAAGATTGCATCCTTTTTCCATACCCATTCAGTCTGTTTCCTTAGCAAATAATATAAGAAGCTGGGGCATGTAAAGAAGAATGTAGGACTGGAGAAAAGCTCATCAACAACCTGTGTTATGCAGATGACACAATCTTTGTCTGCAGAAAGTGAGAAAACTTGAAATACTTGTTAGGGTTATTGAAGACCGCAGCCTTTAATATAGATTTTATCTCAACATCAAGTAAACAAAAATCCTCACTGCACCAATAGACCAGTAGAACTCTATTGTGTTCCACCAATATAGTAATACATCATGACAGATGGAGAAAAGATTGAAGTTATCAATGATTGCATTTTGTTTGGATCAACAATCACCAATAATGGCAACAAAATTTAAAAAAAAAATCAAAAGACATGTGGCATTTGGAGCACCAGTTATCCTCTCCAAAATGTTAAAGAGCAAGGACATTTAAAAACTAAGGTGTACTTGATCCAAGCCAGAGTATTTTCAATTGGTTCATATGCATGTCAGCGCTAAACAATGTGTTGATAAGCTGAACAATGTATCGACAAGGAAGAATGAAGAACTAATATCTTTCAACTGTGGTGTTGAATAGTACTGAATGTCCAATGAATTGCCAAATCCAAACAAGCCTATCTAGATAAACGTGCAACCAGTTTGCTCCTAGAGGCCAGAAGGGTGAAACTATAATTCACAAACTTTGAGCATATTGTTAAGAGGATTCAGTTCTTTTAAAAAGTCCTTGTTCTGGGAAATGTGGAGGTTCAAAGACAGAGAAGATGACATTTAATAAGACAGATTGACACAAATGACTGTAACAATGGACTTGAGCATATCAGAGATAGTGACCACTGTTGAGGAAAAGGCAAAGTTCAGGTCTGTTGTTCACAGGGTTACCACAAGCCATAGGCCACTCAATGGCACCTAACAACATCAATATTGATGGCATTCTTTTATCTAAGGTACAGCAGAAATAGGATATCGTAGTCAATTTCCCAATGATCTTTTTCATTAGAGTCAAACAGATGCAAGATGTGACAGCTTGTAACTAAAGTGGCTTTGTGAATAGCATGATTAGTGAGTCTATAAACACACACATGTGTGAGGAACACATTATCAGAAAAATATATCTTGTCAGTCTTGGGACCACTTGAATAAACTGAATGGCATGTGCCTTTGATTAAACATGGACACCTACTTACGCATTATGCACACATCTGTGTCAAATCCTGACTTCTGATGTTGTTCTTGTTATGTACCTTCGAGTTGGAATCGACTCATAGCTGACCTTCTGACAGGTTTTCAGAGGGAAAAATTGCACGGAAGAAAACTGCCCATCCTCCTGTGGAGCAGCTGGTGGATTCGGACTGCATGTCTTTGGGACTGCAGAAAAGCTTCTTGCCACTAGGCCAACAGTGCTCCCTGACTTCTAGATATTGGCTTTTTAACTCTCATAACAATCATTTAAAAAAATTTTAGCACTTGTTTCCACTCAATTGCATCCTTTCCCCTTGATCTATTATTGTATGTGCTCTCTAGTTGATTATGATTCATACAAACCCTACGAACAACAGCTCTAAACCCTGTTCTATCCTTAGCCAACCTCACCATTTGCACCACTTTTGACCCCATTACTACAGTAACTGTGATAAATCCATTTTATCAAAGGTCTTGCACAGACCTTTCCAAGCATGGTCTCCTTCTCCTAGGATTGACCTCTCCTCACCAGTATGTATAAAGGTAATCAGTAGGAGTTTCACCCACCCTTGCCTCCATGAAACACCTTGGTTTCACTTTCTCCAGGACAATTCTATTTGTTCTCTTTGCAGTCCATGGAATATAATATTTTCCAGCACTACAAATCAAAGTCATGACTTTTTTTTTTTGGTCATCATTATTCATTGTCCAGCTTTCAGATGCATAACAAGCAATTGAAAAGACTATGGCTTAGATCAGGCACACATAAGCATCTCATTTGTGTTTGGTGGAGATTTTCTTTTGTTTTCTTTTTTAACAACAAAAAAGGTTTATTTAATTTTTTTTTTCTGTTGGTACACATTTTCTTTCCCCTTTCCTTCCTGCTCCCCAAGGCTCCCCATGATGCATCATTTGTTCCAGACTGTTGTCATACATATAATGCTTAATCATACATTCCTTTCCGAGTTTTTCCTCTCACCTAGTCTAATGCAGTATTCATTATCTATCCACTCTTTTCCCATACTCTCCGCAATTCCCCCCATATCTGTCCTATTTTATAACAGTGCAGTATTTGTTATGCACTATTTGTGCAGTATTTGCCATTTGTAACTGAGATATTTCATGGTTGCTCTTCAGCACTCTAAGAGAGATCCTTGACAGCAGATTTTTCCAGTATAATTAATTTTTTTTTACTTTCCTGAGTGCTCTTTTGAATAGATCTTTATGATAATACTTACCTTCACAGTCCAGCTTATCTCTATGCCCTAATAGTTTTCTCTTATCGAAGTTGACCTGTGGTGTCGCTCTTGTTGATGTTATTAGCTGCAGTCAAGTTGAGTATGACTCATAGTGTTGCTATGAACAAAAGCTCTGAACCCTATTCTATTATGTACCATCCTCACACTTCCTGACACACAAGAGCCCATTGAAGCAGTCATTGTGTCAATCCTCCTTAATCAACCCTCTACCCTTCACAGCATCATGTCCCTCTCCAAGGAATAGCTCCTCCTGACAACATGCCTGAAGTATGTGAGGCAAAACTTCATCATTCTTGCCTCCAAAGAGCATTCCGGGTGCACCCTTTCCAAGACATATTTGTTTGTTCTCTTGGCCGTTCATGAGATGTTCAGTGCTCTTATCTAACACTGCAACTCAAATACATCATTTTTTTCCTTTTGTCATCCTTATTCAGTATCCAGTGCTCAAATGCATAGCAGGCAACTGGAAAGACTACAGCCTGAATCAGAAACTCCTTAGTCCCCAAACTGACACCACTACTTCTCAATAATTTGGAAAGGTCCCTAAATGCAGATTTTCGTAGTGCAGTGTGTCTTCTTATTTCCTGACTGCTGGTACTAAGGGTGTTAATTGTGGGTACAAACAAGATGAAGCTGTTGACAGTTTTGATCTGATGTTGCCTACCAGTCCAGTGGATAAGAGTCTTTTCTTTTCTTGACATTGAGATGCAATCCATAACTGACAGCTGCTTTCCTCGTTCTTCTGCAAGAAATATTTCATGTCCTCCTCACTTTCATCAAGCAAGGTTGTGCCATCTGCATAACACAAGTTATTGATGATTCTCCCTCCAATCCTGATGCCGTATACCTCCCCATAGAGTCCAGATTCTCAAATAATTTGCTAAGCATACACACTAAATAGGTATGGAGAGTGACTATAATAACCCTGACATACTCCCTTCTAAATTTTAAACCATGCAGTGTTCCCCTGTTTTGTTTGCAAAACAGCCTCCTGGTCCACGTATAGGTTTCACATGAGCAAAATTAAGTGCTCTGAAGCACAAATATACATTCTTTTAGTACTCTTTGCTTTTAGCCATGATCCATTTGACATCAGCAATGATATCCCTGATTTCTTCTCAATTTTGTTTGAACTTCTGGCAGTTCCCTGTCTTTGAACTATTCTAGTTGTTTTTTAATGACCTTCCTCAGTATTTTGCTTGAATGTGATATTAATGATACTGTTTGATAGCTTCCACAATCAGTTGTATCACTTTTCTTGGGAATGAGAACAAATACGGACCTCTTCTAATTCATTGGGCAGACAGCTGTGCTCCAAATATCTTGGCATAGACTGGTGAGTGGATCCAAGCATGTGTTAATTGAAACAAGTCAATTGGTATCCATTGATTTCTGGGGCCTTATTATTTGCCAGTGCCTCTAATGCAGCTTCCACTTCCTCCTTCATTACCTGTTCATATAGTACTTACTGAAATATTTCATTTTCATTATTATTAATTTTAATAGACATTTACAGAGGTTTTGGATTTCCATTCATTCATTGCTGCACTTTTCTCCCTGCCCACCCCTTCCCACCAGTTCACTCCCCTCTATGAAAAGAAAAAGAAAAAAATCAGTTCTTTCTGGTATAGCAACTGTGTATTCCCTCCATCTTCTTTTGATGCTTTCTGGGTTATTCAGTATATTGCCCATAGCATTTTTCAATATTGTGACTCAAGACACATTTGTTTCAATTCTCTCAGCTTGAGAAATATAGAGTTCTTCGCTTTTTATTCTCCAATTCTAGCTCTCTGTACATTCTATTAAAATACTTTGCTTTGAAATCTTCTATTCAGCTTTTTTACTTCATCATGTTTTCCTTTCGTTTTAGCTTCTCAATACTCTAGTGCAATTTTTAAGAGTCTCTTCTAACATCCATTTGGATTTTTACTTTCTCCTCTATTTTTGTAATGATCATTTGCTTTTTCCATAGGTGATATTCTTGATGTCATACCACAACTCAGCTGGTCTTCAATCATTAGTGTTCAATGTCCCTAACCTATTCCTAAGATGATCTTGAAATTCAAAATGAGTTGATTCAAGATCATACCTTGACTCCTATGGACTTATTTTCATTTTATCTGGCCTCAGTTTGACCTTACATGTGAGTAATTGATGGTCTGACCATAGCCCATGACTGGCCTAGTTTTGATTGTGAATAATGAGCTTCTCTTATGATTTCTTCCACAAATATAATCAATCTTATTCCTATGAATCACATCAAGTAAGATCCATGTGTAAAGTCACTTGTGTCTTTTATAAAAAGATTTCCAATGAGTAAATCTTTATAAATACAAAATTCAGTCATTCTATTTCCAGCCTCATTTCTACCACCAAGCCCATATTTTCCAACTACTATTTCTTCTCCACTCTACAACTGTACAAATCATCTGAGAATCCTAGAATATAGACTCTGTCTGATTCACTTGATGGGAATAGACCAACTCATTGACACATTCAGGTTCTAAAGACTAGATAGTTATGATAAACTGACATTAGATAAAAAAGTAGAGAGTGAAAATATAGTAAACAAAATCTTGCTTCCAGAATATTGATTAACAGCTCCTTATAGACCAACCCATTAGAGCTCCCTTAGGTTACTGATTTATTGGAGCTATTTTTCTTTTCACTCTTTGTTACCGATTCCCTAAATGAAAAAATCCAGACAGACATATAAAATCACATATTAAATTATTCTGCTTGTGTGAAACACCTGATAACAAGAAATCTATAAAAAGAAAAAGTAGGTTAGTGATTGTGTGGCCCTGGATGTGGGAATTCTGGAATGACTACAAAGGACAAGGAATCCTCCCCAGTAGTCAGTATTACCCTTTTTGGACTAGAGACAGGCTAGACATTATAAAGCCAGAGCTATAATCTGTGTTTTAGACCAACCCTGGAGGAATTAACTAGAAATATGTGGTATATATGAGATGAGACTCATTCAAGGTAGAAACATCTCAACTAAATCTCCAAATCTTTGTGGGAAAGATGAGAAGTGTAAACATTAAAGAAGGGGAAAAAAGAATAAGCAAGAATGGAATTATTTTGATACTGAATTTGAGACTATGTTATTTCATCTACCCTCTTTCCAACCCTTCAGAAATCCTCTCTTTATTAGTTTTATAGATGCTTCCTTACAAACAGAGGAGTCCATATTTCTCTTGCTTCTCTTTTAATACAAAAGTTCCATATTGGGAAACCTAAGTCAAACATTGGTCTGAAATTTGCCTCATTCTTCTGGGCAAAAACTTTTGAAACCGTGAATAAAGTTAAATGAAAATACTCATGTGCTTGACACCCACCCACAACTGAAATGTCATGATTGCGTTTGACAATAAAAAGCAGTTGTCTGTGGGGGAAAAAATGTAAAAGGACAAGGAATCCCTCAGAATGATGAAAATTTTAAAAAGTCATATTGAGTAATGGTTGAAAAATGTTGGAAATACACTAAAACACCGTTGAATTGTACACCTAAAATGTGTAAATTGAAAAATTTGTAAATTATAAATTGATTTAAAATTATTAAGAGATTGTTTTTGCTTGTAAGAATTAAAAAGTAAAAAATAACAAATAACATATTCAGACAAATAAGAGAATTTATGGCTAATTCACACAAAATGAAACAGTAGCAAAGGTTGTTCAGTTAAAAAAGACACTCAAAACACAACATATTTTATATGTTCAGAATTCCAGAAAGCATTGAAAAGTAATGAAAAAAGGTAAATACATGAACAAATAATACTGTATAAAATACTAACAATAAATTTTAAGATTTCAAATGTGGCTAAAAGAAACAAAAAGACACCTGGAGAAATAGAAGAATATACCATGCTCTTGGATGCATAGATTTAATGTGAAAATCACAATTCTACCATAGGTAATCCACAAATTCAATGCAATCCCAATACAAATACCAATCCTATTCAATGAGATGGAAAGGCAATTTTCAGTTTCATTTGGAATGAAAAGATACTCCAAATAAGCAAAGCATTCCTGAAAAGAAGAAACAAAGTATGAAGCATCTCCTTTCCTAATCTCAAATCCTACTACACAGTCGTGATATGGTCAAGACAACGTGGTACTGGTACAGTGACAGACACACAGATAGATGGAATAGAATTGAGAACCCAAAATCAGCCCATCTACCTATGGTCAACTGATTTTTGAAAAGGAGCTTAAATCAGTTAAGTGGAAAAACAACAGGCTCTTCAACAAATTGTTTTGACAAAACCTAAAAACTATCCGCAGGAAAACTCAGGCAAGACCCACACCTTAAACCATACACAAAACCCAACTCAAATTGGAGCAAACACCTTGGAGTGAAGCTAAGGACGATGAACTTCATCAAAGAAAACCTTGTAAGAACTCTAGAAGCTCTAATCCACAACGTGGATAGTCTCCCAAGCATCCTGAAAAACCCACAACTGGGAAAGAATAAAATAGATGAATGGAATCTTCTAAGAATCTAAATTCCTATGCATAGCAAAAAACTTCTCCAACAGGGCAAATAGAAAAGCCACAGACTGAGAAAAAAAAATACTTGGTAATGGCGTGTCTGATAAGGGACTTACATCTAGAACTTATAAAATACGCCAACACTTCAACAAGATAAACAATGCAGTCTCAAAATGGGCATAGGATACAAGCAGACACTTCACCAAGAAGACATTCAGATGACAAACACACACATGAAGAAATGTTCAAAATTCCTAGCTTTAAGAGAGATGCAAATCAAAACAATTATGCAATATCATCTCACCTCAGTAACAATAGCAAAGTTCAGCAGAGCAGCAAACAACAAATGACAAGGTTATGGAGAAATTGGAACCCTTGTGCTCTGTTGGTGGGAGTATAAAATGGTGCACTCACTCTGGAAGGCAGTATGGTGCTTTCTCAAAAAGGCAGAAATAGAAATACCATTTGACCCAGCAATTGCACTACTGGGAATGTACCATAAAGAAACCAGAACTTCCATCCAAACAGATATATGCACACCCATGGTTATTACTGCGTTGTTCACAATAATAAAGAGATGTAAGCAACCCAAGTGCCCATTAACAAATGAGTGGATAAGGAATCTGTGGTATATTCACACAATGGAATATTATGTAGCAGTGAAATACAAGGAACTTGTGAAATATTATACAAAAGGGGTGACCCTAGAGGACATTAGGCTGAGTGAAATATCTCAGTCATGAAAGGGCAAACACTGCAAAGTGCTACTGTTATAAAACAGGGCTGACATGGGGTTTGGGGAGGAAATAAGAAAAGAGGGGATAAATAATGAAATGTTGCACTGAAATAGAAGAGAGAAAGACCTGTCTAAAATAAATATATGATTAGGTATTATTTCCATGAAAATAGTCCAGAATAGGAGGTGCAAAGCAAAGTGGACAGGGGATGGGGGAGGGATGAAAATGTACAACAGTGAAAGAATCTTTTCAAAGAAAAAAGTGAATGGGGGGGTGAGGAGGCATAGCCAGGAAAATGTGCAACAATTAATGAATGAAAGTCCAAGTTTTCTGTAAACTTCTGCTAAAATATCAATTAATAAAAAAGTTTTAAAATGTGAAGAAAAAATG
>NW_006400089.1:2078760-2084767 GCF_000299155.1 Elephantulus edwardii | reverse complement strand
GATTTTCTTGATATCCTCCCAGAGCTCATTTGGTCTACGCTCATTGGTGCTCAAGGCCTCAAACCTGTTCCTGAGATGGTTTTGAAATTCGAGTGGGATAGACTTAAGGTCAAATTTTGGTTTCTGTGGACTTGATTTCATTTTCCTCAACTTCAGCTTGAATTTGCATATGAGTAGTTGGTGGTCTGTCCCATAATCAGCACCCGGCCTGGTTTTCACTGCTGATATTGAGTTTCTCCACCGAGTTTTTCCACAAATGTAATCTATTTTATTCCTATGCATGCCATCAGGTGAGATCCATGTGTATAGCCTGCGTTTATGTTTTGAATCAAACGATTATATGATTTACTATGCTGGGGATGAAAAGATGAGAAAGAATGGGGTTGGTTTCATAATTAAAAAAGTAATTTCTAGATCCATCCTGAAATACAATGTGGTGAGTGATAGGATAATATCAATACACATACAAGGAAGTCCAGTGAATACCATTATCATTCAAATATATGCACCAACAACTAGAGCCAAAGAGGAGGAAATAGAAGATTTCTACCAACTTTTGCAGTCAGAAGTTGATCAAACATGCAATCAAGATGCACTGATAATAATGGGCGACTGGAATGCAAAAGTTGGAAACAGAGAAGAAGGTTCAGTAGCTGGAAAATATGGGCTCGGTAGAGTTCTGCAAATTCAATGATTTATTCATTGCAAATACCTTTTATAAGAAACATAAACGCAGGCTGTACACATGGATCTCACCTGCATGCATAGGGCATCTGTACTGATATATAATTAAATCAAGCTGTCAAAAGTGTACAATCTAGTTTTTTTTGTTTTGGTTCCTCATTGTTTTGTTTTTTCCAAAAGCCATTAAATGCTTATAATTTCAATAAAATTAAAATTCACCTCTTAGAAATAAGCAGAGTTGATTCACCAGAGTCTATGCCACTGTAATTTCTTTTGTGATAACTAATTATTAATTAAATTCATTTTTAAAAAGCATTAAGTTTATAGTGCAAGGAGATCCCAAGTGTTACAGAGTAGGAATAATGCTGCCCAGAGGTGTTTTTGTTGTTGTTGTTGTTGTTGTTGTAATATTTAGAACAACAGGTCCCCAGGCCTTTCTTATATGGTGTCTCTGGGGTGGTTTCAACTGCCGACTTTCAGAGCTGTGATGAATTCTACAGAATGATAATAGATAAATGTCACAGAATGATATGCACCAGAATCATCTCCAGAATCTGTTAACTAGACTGAAATCTGCACACAATGGAAATTTAAGCATGCCTGGGAAAAGGCCCAAACTATTTAAAAAAATCAACAACCAACTGTCAAGTGATTCTGTCTAATAGCAATCTTGCATGGGGTTTCTGAAACTGCAAATATCTATGATAGACAACTGCCTCCTCTTTCTCCCATAGAATGTCTAGGGGATTCAAATCACAGTCCTTTTGATTAGTAGCCCAATGTAATGCACTATGCCTCGTGGGCCCTTTGGGGAAAGACCTAGGCATTTGTAGTCTGAAACTTTATACATGAGCCTAATTTATTTCCAGTTTTGAAAGTTGCTGTTTAAATTCAAAACTTCTGCCCTACAACAAACTCATGTACCTAGCAAAAAATAAAGTGTGTCTTAAATTATATAAAACTGCCATATTATATACAGAAAATATCCATCTCATCTCATATGCTGAAATAAGAGGACTGTAAATAATCTGAGAGATATTTTCCTCCAAATATCTCTTTGATCCTGAAAGTCTCCAAAACTAAAAGAGTCTAAAATTAAACATAAAAGACTTGGCATTGAGTCAATTATGACTCTCCAGCGTGCTTAGATTTTATCTAGAAACCCTAGGACAATGAATCAGACTACTTTTCAAATAAAGGTTTCAATTTTACATTGTTTATTATAAATGTATTCCTACTTTTGATTACAAATTTTATAGCAAAATCATCAGCAACGAAGTCTAAAACCATGACCTTAAGTCTGTTTATAAAGGTTAAAGTCACATCACTTTAAGTTTCATTTCCTGCTAAAATTCAAGGAAAGAAGGGCCTGTGTAATATACATTGTATTAATACATATTTGTTTAGTGATTAATATGAAAGTCTGTATAAAATTACAAATCAAGATCTTAATATTTAAGATATTAAACTTAATAGACTGAATAATATAAAATCAGGTTTGTTTATCTTCAGAGTATAATTAGGCCAAGACTTGGAATTTGAAACATGAAAACTTACCTAGATATTGAAGCTATTGGAGACTTTAATAAGTTATTCAGAAATAAAATATAATTATCACTGATGATTTTCCAATTGGTGGTTTCTTCAGAACAAGAAGAGTCCTCAGACAAATCTGGGTGAAGAAAATATTTCATATATTGATTGCAAGCAAATCAGATCAATCTGGTAACATTATTTATGAACCTATTAATTTCACTGGTCCTTCCTGAAAAATTAAGTAACAGGGACTGTCATACTTGAAATCACTGAAAAACAGACCAAAAATATGGAGTCACAATTTTCAAGACATTGAAGTTAAAGACAGTGATACCTAAGAGACAGGAAAGAAAATAAGACCTACAACCTCCTCACTGCCTTAAGAGATGATCTATGCCAGGCCCAAAAAGGGGAAGCAATTGGAAGTCTTGAAGAGACACAGTTCAGAACTGGAAAATGATCAGAGCAGCATGGAGTTCACAGACCGTGTACTGGAAAGAAAGAACCGAGACATGGACATCTGCAGAGTGCTTTTCTAGTGGAGTTGCCTGAAAAGGGATCAATCCATGTTTGTAAGGAAACTGCCTAAGACCAGTGAAAGAACTACTGAAAAGAAAAAAAGAAAACCTTGTCACAGCAATCTGACAGGGCCAGTAGCAAAATCTATTTCTATCAGATAGGCTAGAAAAATCTCATGATTCATTAGACATCTAGTATACACAACTTGGTGCAGTAGTGGGGAACATCTACAGCTAGAGGGAGTACAATTGAAGTCCTATTGTGACAAATATTAAAAGGATGTGACTTTCCAAATTATTATTTTAATTTTCAAATAATTTAGCAAGGTACCATAAGAAAATCAAGAATAGTTATAGGCCTACAAGAATAACAAGCACAAAATAAAATAAAAATAGCCATTGTCTACACAATAAAATGCAACAAGCATACAAAAAGGCAAGAAAACATGTTTCATGGTTGTTGTTGTTGTTGTTGTTGTTGTTGTTGTTATGTGCCATTGAGTTGCCTGAGAGTCATCGCAAATCTGTGCATAGCAGCCCTAAACTCTGCTCTATGCTGTGCCAATCTTATTGTCTCTGACACATCTATTCTCAATACCCCAGTCACTGAATAAATCCACCTTATTGAGGGTCTTCCCTCCTTGGAATAAATCCATAGTATGTCAGATGAAGCATCAAAATCCTTGCCTCGAAGGAGCCACCTAGATTCATCCTCTTCAGGATGAACTTGTTTGTTCTCCTAGCAATCCATGGATATTCAATACTCTTCTCCAGCACCACAGTGCAAAGGCATCAATTCTCCTTCTATCATGCCTAGTCTCTGAAGCATAGCAAGTAATTGCAAAGACTACTGTGGTGTCAGGCACACCAAAGTCTCCAGACTGACATCGTTGCTCTTCAGTACTTTGAAGAGGTACCTGACAGCAGATTCCTGTAATGCAATATGTCTTTTAATCTCCGGGCTGCTGGTACCAAGAGTGTTGATTATAGAGCCAAGCAAACTGAAGCAGTTGAAAATCTCTTTACTATACATCATGATGCTGTCAATCGGCCCAGTGGTGAGAATCTTTGTTCTATTCATGTTGAGCTTCAATCCATGTTGAAGGCTGCAGTCCTTGACCTGCAGCAAGCACTTCAGGTCCTCCTCACTTTCAGCAAGCAGGGTTGTGTCATTTGCATAATGCAGATTTTTTATGAGTCTACCTCCAACCCTAATGCCACATTTCTCCTCATAGAGACCAGCCTCACGGATAATCTGTTCTGCCTAGAGATTGAAAATATATGGAGATAGGACACAACCTTGATGCAGAACCTTCTCAATTTTGAACCATGAAGTATTTCCTTGCTCTATTCTGACGATTGGCTCCTGGTCCAAGAATAGGTTTCGCATAAGCACAATCAAGTGCTCACATTTTTCTCAGAGTCAGCCACAGTTTATTGTGATCTACACAGTCAAATTCCTTTGCATAGTCAAAGAAACACAGTTAGACATTCCTCTGGTATTCTCTGCTTTCAGCCATGTTCCACCTGTTGTTGTTATGTTCTGTAGAGTCGCTTGCGACCCTATGTACAACAGCCCTAAACTCTGTTCTGTCCTGTGCCAATCGCACTGTCTCTGACACACCCATCCTGATTACCCCATTCACTAAATCATACCACCTCATAGAGGGCCTTCCCCTCCTGTGGTGTTCCCCCACCCTACCAAGCATGATGTCCCTCTCCAAGGACTGGTCCCTCCTTAACATGTCCAAAGTGTGTTAGAGCCTCAGAATCCTTGCTTCCAAGGAACCTCCCAGTTTAACCCTTTCCAGGATGAATCTGTTTGTTTTCCTAGCAGTCCATGGTACCCTCAATACCCTTCTCCAGCACCACAGCTCAAAGTCATCAATTCTCCTATCCTTAGTCGTTGTCCAACTATCTGATGCATAACAAGTGATAGCAAAGACCATGGCCTGGCATTAGGTACAATATCCCTAGTACCACAGCCTCTTCTAAACCCAACCTGCACTTCAGGCAGTTCTCTGTTTATGTGCTGTTTCAATCATTTTTGGATAATCTTCAGCAGAATCTTACTTGCATGAGTTACCAATGATAGTGTTTAATAATTTTCATACTCTGTTGGATCACCCTTCTTTGGAATGGGAACAAATATTGATCTCTTCCAATCAGTTGACCAGCTGGCTGTCCTCCAGATTTCTTGGCAAAACTTAACACATCCAGGGCAGTGCCTGTTTGTTGGACAATTGGTACGCCACCAACTTCTGGAAACTTGTTTTTTGCCATTTCTTTCAAAGCAACTTGAACTTCCTCCTTTATCACCACAGGCTCTTACTCATATATTATTTCATTAAATTCTTCTGTGTCAGCCAATTCCTTCTGGTACAGTGACTCTGTATACTCCTTCTGTCTTCTTTTCATGCTTCTTGGATCACTTAACACTCTACCTCATCCTTAAGTATTGTCACTCGTGGCTTGAATTTGTTTTTCAATTCCTTCAGCTCTTTTTTTATTTTCTGACTCCAGCTCTTTGTATATTCCATTATAGTATCTTACTTTGTCATCCAAGCTGCCCTTTGAAATTTTCTGTTCGGTTCTTTAATTTCTTGATTTCTTCCTTTAACTTTGGTTTCTCAACACTCTAACTCAATATTCATAGTCTCATCTGACATCCATCTTGGTCTTTTCTTCCTCTTCAGCCTTTGTAATGACTTTTTGCATTCTTCATGGATGATATTCTTGATATCCTCCCACATCCCATTTGGTCTGTGTTCATTGGTGCTCAAGGCCTCAAACCTGTTCCTGAGATGGTTTTGAAATTCAGGTGAGATAGGCAGACTTAAGGTCAAATTTTGGTTTCCATTATTTTATTTAATTTTCTTCATCTTCAGCTTGAATTTGCATATGAGTAGTTAATGGTCTGTCCGTCAATCATCACCTGGCCTGGTTTTCACAGCTGATATTGAGTTTTTGCAGTGATGCGTTCCGCAAATGTAATCTATGTGATTCCTGTGCATAACGTCAGGTGAAATCCATGTGTACAGCTTGCATTTGTGTTTCTTATGAAAGATAAGAATGTGAATTGCAGTTGTAAGGCATTATTAAAGGAAATAAACATTTAAGAGCGGTGGGTTTGTTCACGATCTTAATTTTGATGATATATACAAAGGTATACAAAGGAAATCAAAAAGCGTATCGCGATGGGAAAGTCTGCTGTTAGGGACCTCTCAAAGGTACTCAGGAGCAACAGTGTCTCTCTGGAGACTAAGGTG
>NW_006400089.1:2066219-2075660 GCF_000299155.1 Elephantulus edwardii | reverse complement strand
GTCTGACATACTCCGGACATGTTGCAAGGAGAGACAGGTCTTTGAAGAGGGACATCATGCTGGGTAGAGTAGAGGGACAGCACAGGAGGGGAAGACCCTCTATGAAGTGCATTGATTCAGTGACTGGGGTAATCGGGATGAGTGTGTCAGAGGCAATGAGATTGGCACAGGATAGAGCAGGTTTTAGGGCTGTTGTACATAGGGTGGCTGTGAGTCGCAAATGACTCGACGGCACATAACAACAACAACAACATATACAGAGCAGAATGTTTGGGAGGCTGGACTTTATGAGAAATGTGTTACGCAGAAGACATGACCTTGCTTGCTGAACCTGAAGGGAGCCTGAGGCATTTGCTGCAGAATGTCAGATTGTAGTCTTCAATATGGATTGAAGTTCAACATCAGGAAATAAAGATTCTTACTTTGGGCCAGTTGGTAGTATCAAGATTGATAAAGAAGAGATTAATTTTGTTAATAATTCCATCTTGCTCAGATCCAAAATCAACATTCTTGGCACCAGCAGTCATTAAATCAAAGGATAAACTGCACTGGGAAAGTCTACTGGCAGGGACTTCTCCAGAGATTATGTCAGTCTTAAAGACTAAGTTGTGCCTGATTTGGGCCATGGTCTTCTTAATTACTTGCAATTCATCAGAGAGCTTGACGATTACTAACAATGACAGAAGAATTTATGCCTTTGAGTTGTGGTGATGGAGAAGGGTATTGACCATACCATGGAGAGCCAGGAGAATAATTACATCTATCCTGCAGAGGATGAAACCAAGTTTCTCCTTGGAAGCAAGGATTTTCAAGTTCTATCTCACATACTTTGGGCATGTGGCCAGGAGGGACTAATCTTTGGAGAAAGAATTAATGCTTGGAAAGGTGAAGGGACAGCACAAGAGAGGAAGACCCCAGATGAGATGGAATGACACAGTGACTGGGGTGAAGGGGGTAGGTGTGTCAGAGTCAGTGAGATTGGCTCAGGACAGGGCAGGCTTCAGAGATGACACATAACGACAATAACAACTATTATCACTACTACTGCTCATTGCCAGTGAGGTAGAACTGACCCATAGTTGACCCTCCACTTGGGCTTTTGAGACTGTAAATCTCACAGTAAGTAGTTGCTCATCTTTCACCCATGGATCAAGAGGTGGATTCAAACAGCCATAGAGGTGAGACCTTTGAGTTAGCAGCACAACTCTGTATGGACTGTATCACCAGAGATCCCTTATTATATAATTGCTGGGAGTTGGTTGAATGCAGCAATTGCAGTTGCAAATCATCCCTTGACAACTCCTCATTTAAAATTTCATTTTAGTAGACAGAATGATCTCTTATGAAAGGAGAGATACACTCACATTCCTTTATTAAGACTATTGACTTACTGAACCAGCTTCCGTGGAAATTTTCTTGTGTATTCACACTCTGAACCACTTCACACATGTTTCTAATAAATCCTGTGAAGGCTTTCCAGTAGTCTGTTTGTTCCAGAGACAATTGTACTTTTTCAAGTATGTGATATATCCTGCAGTCAAAAAAAATATACAGAAAAACAAAACTTAAGTAATAGCTTTCCAGATGCATGCATTAAAATAAAAATATGTGAAGTGCTAGAGAGTCCACTTACAGAGGAATCCTTGAAATACTTCTCTTAATATGTATTTATCCATTCCTAAATTCCTCAAATCTGACTGGAAAAAAGTGTGGAAATCTTATATGAGAATAAATAAAATCTAAGATGTAGCAAAGCAATACAGAAGAAAGTAGGAAAATGAAGTATACAAAATGGAAATGCATTTTGAAGCTAAGATGAAAATGCATCCCTTAAAAGTTTGTGTAAACAGGCCACTGTGAGCATCATACCAAACAAGGAAAATGGAAACTGATTACTTGATTACATATACAATTCACAGCACCATAAAAGTAAAAATGGGCATAACTACCAAGAGAACTTGTTAACTCCCATTGGTAGTTAACACAATTAGTGAAAGAAAATCTGACTCAGATTCTTGCCTTATGTAAAAATAAGCATCCTATATTTTTTAAGTTTATGACACTTGAAAAACTAATGTTTAATAATCTGTATATGGTTGTCAGTAGTAAAGAATAAGTTAATATTTTTAAAATAAAATAAATCTTCTACTATATTCATTGAGCTCTGGAGTCTTTGTGGCAAGAAGCTGTGCTGAAGTTCCAAAGGCGAGCAGAAGGCCACCTGCTGCTCCATTGGAAAAGGAAGGACAATCTCCTCCTTTGCCCTTAACTGCCTCTGAAAACCTGCAGTAGGGTCAGCTATGGGTCACTTCCAACTCAATGGTAAACAACAACTATACTAGTTAGAAATAAAATATTGAACTATCATTTCAGTGGAAAGGGCACTTAAAATCATTTTTGTTTCCCATTGTTCATAAGTTGTCCATCAAGTTCATACTCACACTGTGGAAATAAGCTGGTCCTTACAAATAGCAGAGACTCCACTCACAGACAAGGCATCAGCACCCTGGAAGACCTGCGTACAGGCAAGGCTTGCTGCCAAGAGCTCTGTGTCAACTTCTAGCCAGCCCAGAGAGTCTTCATTTGTTGAAACTGGTGTATTTGTGTGTCCACTAATGATCTCTTGTAAAATGTGATCCTTAACAGAAAAAGAGAACATGCTAAGAATGGGTTGACCACATATACATATCACACATATATGTATATGTGTGAGTGCCATTGAGTCAGAACTGACACATTGATCCTCTAGTGGGTTTTCAGAGCCTATACAACACACAGGCAGGGATTCCTCATCTTTCTCCCATAAAGCAAAACCATTTACTTTTTAATTAGCACTGTAAATCATTACCCTTATATAACTTTATTACTTTTTCTTATTCTATTAACCTATTTATAACTTTTTCTTTTACTTTTTCTATATATTACACATTCTGTATATTATCCCCCTCCTATCGTGATAGATAGATAAGAGAGTAACATATATGTATGACTTCTATATGTATATGTTGTTGTTATGTACTATTGAGTTGGAGCCAACCCACAAACCCATAGCTGATCCTCCAGTAGGCTTTAAGAGGCAGTAAATCCCACAAGAAAATATTATGTATCTTTCTCCTACAGAACAATAGGTGGATTCAAACTACACGCCTTCAGGTTGGCAATTCAACTCCACTAGGTCATCAGATATAGATAAAGAGATAATAGGTAGGTAAGTAGATAGATAGATAGATAGATAGATAGATAGATAGATAGATAGACAGACAGACAGACATGCTACTGCCCTAGTTATTAAGGAGTTGTTTTGTCAACTCGAAGGCAGGCAGTTTGAATCCAGCACATAGTTCTCAAGAGAAAGACAGGCTCTCTCCTCCCTTATAATTTATAGTCGCTGAAAATCCACTTTTATATCAACAGTTAAAAACCAATCTGATTGTATAGTACAAAGCAATATCAGCATGTATATGTTCAATCTATATGTATTGAATGATGTAGAAGGCATCAAAAGAAGATCAAAGGAATATACAGAGCCACTGTACCCAAAAGGATTGGTAAACAATGAACCATTTCAGAAAGTAACATATGGTCCAGAAGCAATGGTAATGAAGGAAGAAGTTCAAGTTACACTGAAGGCATTGACAAAAAATAAGACCACAGAAATTTA
The DNA here is from genome assembly GCF_000299155.1 of Elephantulus edwardii. Classification (NCBI taxonomy): domain Eukaryota; kingdom Metazoa; phylum Chordata; class Mammalia; order Macroscelidea; family Macroscelididae; genus Elephantulus; species Elephantulus edwardii. Next base: position 2,071,999 of record NW_006400089.1, on the reverse strand, counting down.
TGAGATACCAATTAATGTTTTTTTTCACAAACAGATGAAGGTCTGGATATGCTCACTAGCCTATGTCAAGAAATTTGGAAGACTAGAAGAGATCTATATTTGTTCCCATTCCAGAAAAAAAGGTCTCCAACAAAATATAAAGAATATCAAACAATATCATCAATACCACATGCAAGCAAAATTGTTCTGAAGATTATTCAAAATTACTTAAACCAGAAATAGACAAGGAACTACAAGAAAATACACTTTGACTCAAAAGAGGCCATGAAAGGCGATAAGTCATGACTGATGTCAGATGAATCTTAACTGAAAGCAGAGAAGACCAAAAGATGTTTACTTAAGTTTTACTGACTATGTTAAGGCAATTGACTGTATTGATCATAGTAAGTAATGATTAACATTGGGAGGAATAGGAATCCCAGAACACTCAAATATAATCTTAATTAGGATCACTTAATAGATCTCTCCAAAACTACTAAAGAGAAAAAATTTCAGTTTAAAGACTAAATTATGACTGAAATTTAAATATTATTTTTCAACTGCTTCCCATGCATCAGAAGTTTGGCAATGAATAAGAGTGACAGGAGAATAACTGATGCCTTTTAATTGTGTCAAAGAAGGAGAGTACTGAATATGCCATGGACTTTCAAAAGAACAAACATGTCTGTCTTGGAGGAAATGCAACCAGGAAATGCATCCTTAGAGGCAACGATAATGAAACTTCAGCTCAATTTCCTAGATAAGTTATCAATAGAAGCCTTTTATTTAGAAAAAGGTGATGTAATGAAAAAGGCAGAGGGGGGGAGAGAGAGAGAGAGAGAGAGAGAGAGAGAGGGAGAGAGAGGAAGATCCTCAACAAAATGCATTGACACAGTGACTATAACAGTCAACAAGAGTATATTAGAGATTGTGAGGATGGTACAGACAAGCTAGGGCAAGGTTCAGATATAGGATTGGTTGTTTGGGGGCAGGGGATGTTGATGTTATTCTTTTTAAAATATATTTTATATTGATTTGCTTACAAAGTGCATAGACATTATGTTTCACACTATTATTCTTCATTCACATTGTGTTTTATATAATCATTCTCATGTTTTATAAAATTAATCACCGTTGACTCTTGAACATCGTTACTCTGTCTTTTCAGATCCCCACTGTATCCTTCCCATTTCCTTCATCCCCTCTCTCCACCCACCAAACTGTACAACTTTGTGGTTTTTTCCCCTACCCATCCTCACCCCTCTGTTCTTACCCCTTCCCTCCTTGGGTCCCCATACATAGGGTTGTTTCAAATTGTAATTGGCTAAATGGCACTTAACAATGACAACAATATATATACTACTTTCTCTTTCTCTTTCTCTCCTTTATATAAATTTATATGTGTGTATCTGTGTGTAACAATAACATATATATGCTATATATATACACACACATATATGCAACAATAACATAAATTTGTAAAACATTATATATATTGCTTTAGATATATATTATTGTAGATATATATTACTCTAAACATGTAATACTGTAGATATATATTACCCTAGTTATAACTCTAGTTATATATATATATATTGCTGTTGTTGTTGTTGTTATGTACTATTGAGTCAGATTCAACTCACAGCTGACCCTCCAGCAGGTTTTCAGAGGCAGTAAATTGCATAGGAAGAGATGGTTTTTCTTTCTCCCATGGAGCAGCTGGTGAATTTGAACCACAAGCCTTCAGGTTGGCAGTGCAGCTCCTTGCCATGATACCAAACAGAGTTCTTTTTGCCATGACATGTTTTATGTACTGATTTTATTATTACCTCACTGGTTTTGGTGTTATTTCAAGTAAATTCTTTTTCTTAACTAGCATGATATATAAGGAAAAGTGGAAGACTGAAATAGATCATTCTGAGAAGAAAAAATTAAGTATAGATATATGACAGTTGCTAGAATTTTTGATGAGTCGATGATCCACAACAACAACCACAAAAGCCAATTTTACTACAAATGTATTGATGTTCAGATATTTCTTCATATCCATCACACATAAATATAGCAGGACAAGGAATCATGGCTGTCTCCCAACCTATTTTAAAGGTTTGGGGGGCTCTCAGATAATATCAACTTGATATTAAAACAGAGGTGAAAAGGATGGGGTCTCACAAGTTATGAGACTGTGGGTTGTCTATAGGTTATCAACTTCCGCTTTTCTTTAAATGTATGACTGATGTCAACATTTGTTGAAATACAAAGATTAAATGTTATCTTAATCTTCAAAATGAGCCTTTTGAAGAGATCAGATGGTATAATACTTACAGTATCCTCTATGGAAATAATAAGCTTATTAAAAACATGAGTTCCATTGGAAAAATTTTGTTGACACAGCAGTCCCATAAGACTCTCCCAAACTTGGAAGTTCTGAGAAAGCAGGAGAGCTTCTTTGTCATATAAGTGTCCATCTAGGCATATAGTAGTTGTATTATTCTTCAGTATCTAAAAGATTAATGTAAATTAGTGTAAATGAGAAGAGATAGCCTTTACATATATTTAGGCATGTTCTTCAAGTAATATAGAGATAAGAAACAAAAATGTAAAAGAAAATTCTATTTTCTAAAAAAATTCCCTCTTTATTTTGCTGTTAAAATAATTTCTTCTAGTTATCTATTTTTACATTAACGGTCCTATACAATATTTTCCTTATGAGACTAAGTTCACTCAGAATAATGCCCTCCAGTCCCTCCCCAGTTATGTGATGATTTTCAAAATCATTGCTCCTGAGTAATGCATAGCATTCCATTGTGTGAATGTACCATTATTTCTCAATCCATTCCATTGTGGTTAGACATTTGCATTGTTTCCATGTTCTTGTGATGGCGAATAATGCTGCTATGAATATCAGTGTACAAATCTCCTTTTGTGTCTCAGTTCTCATTTTCTTGGGGTATATTTAACTACTAAAATATATTTGAGGTTACAAGGTGGGGAGAGGAGGAGCAGAGGGGAATGTATGTACAAGGAGAAAATCATAAGGTAACACAATTTGATGGGTGGAGGGAGGGGTGGGTAAAGAAAATAGAAAAGAACCAATGGGGATCTGGAAAGACAGGGAAATGGTGGGCATAGATAAGTCAATGTTGATTAATTTTATAAAACGTAATGAATGAATGATTGAAACACAATATGAATGAAGAGTAGTGTGAAATACAATGTACACAAACTTTGTAAACAAATCAATATAAAATAAATTGTTTTATTTATAACAAATAATATATTTTCCAATGTAGTTTACCTGATTCAATTCCCAAAATACCATGCTCATTTCCACTTTTCGTTCATCATATGCACCCAGTTTAGAATGATTAGCTGATGTTGCCATGTGAACAAAGACTTCTGTAAAATTGACAAATGGGTGTGTTATTCAGCTCATATACACTATTTCAAGCTTGATTGACAAAGCTGGCTGTGAACCAATCAACTGAATTCCGAAAATAAATCTTAGTCACTTTGAACTGATTTTCATTGTCTTTATTACCTTCCTTAGCGAGTAAAGCTGAGAAAAGATATTTTAATACCACTTCATTCCTTATAAAGACTGCTTAGTATAGTGTTCAATCCAGTATCTCTTAATATTAATTTCTTCAAAAGTTATTTGAGTTTTCCTTCAATCAAAATCAAATATTCCTTGTCAGTTATTCTCTCTGCTTGCAGAGAAGATTAAAAGCCCCATTGACTCAGGCAAAATACAAACTTACTAATGAGCACTTTGAAGGAGAACAGAAAGAAAAATACCCTCCATAGTCGATGGAAGCTCAAATGAGAGCATTCTGCAACCTCCATAAGCCCAGCAGCAGAGATGGAAAATAAGGACCAGGATGATTCCCCGTCATGCATGCTATTGTCCCTTTCTCAGACTGAGAATAGTGAGTACTGTGTAAGCATGAAATGTAAACTCTGGCCCTTGGACGCTCCCTACTGTCCACACTGGAGGATTATGGTGCACAGAACACACCCTACTCTGTGGTACTATTCCTTATTCAATCTTGCTGTGTTTTGTTTGAAATAGCTCCAAACTTCTCAGATTAGAATATAAATCTGCATAAATTATAAACATCACTGATCTCCAAATTTTATAAGACTGTAAAAAACCTTAAAGTCTGTTTGCCTAAAAATCCCATGCTTGCTCTCAGTGACTGGTAACAAATACCTTTGATGAAGTGTAAATTCTGAGCAATGGCTTTCTGGAGGACAAGGTCAAGCTGAATCCACCTCTGAAGAGCTGGCCCTTGAGGCAGCACTTGCAGGACACTCTGCAGCCTCAGTAAATGCAGTAACCTGAGACAAAGACAAAAACAGAAGGCAAAATGTAGAGCAATTCAATTTGACATTCAGAAAATAAAAATTCTTATTGTAGCAAAAATTCCACTGTATTGTAACAATAAAAATAAATTCTTACTGTAAAGAACATTCCACTGCTTTCAGAAGTTTATTCAGAGACTCAAAGTTCTACTTTATCTTACTCATATAACAAAGTTGATAAATTTCACTATTTGAACAGGTTGATTTGGGGATAATTGTAGGTACTGACAACCATTTAAGCTTTCTCCTTTACAAAAACACCTGGAAAGCATATTCTCAGAACTGTGTAAAATAAGAAAGGATCATGAAAAAATTCAACATCAAGTGTAAAAACATGGTCCTTGCAACCTTCATTCATTCAACTAAACTTGACTCATTGCCATTGAGTTACAACTGACTCATAGCAGACCTACAATTGGCTTTCAGAGCTGTAATCATATGAGAACAGATTGACTATAATTCTCTCAAAGAGCAGTTATGGATTCAACTGCTTTGGAGTTTGCAATGCAATTCCTCACCTAGTGGACCACTAGAGTAGACTACTCCAGTTATTAGACATAGAATACCAATTTGTATAAAGCTTCAGAATGTTGAATACTATGTGATGGAGTGCATTGCCACCAAAGTGGTTTGATCAGGAGAAAAAAACATCTATAAGATTCCCAAATGCCAAAAAAAAAGTAAAAGTAACAGGTATCTTCACAATGATATCCCCTGGGATAGTAGACACATGAGAGTACAGGTATCTTGAAGGTACTGCAGGATCTTTCAATTTCGTGCCAAGTTCCAAGGCTATACTTACAACTTGAAAACTTGGACAGCCTGACATAAAAACCATCAAGGACTCCTGAGTGGAGCCATATTTGCCTTCCTACTTGAGCATTTCTTTAGAAAAATGTGTTACTAGACTAGGTGAGGAAGCACCCAGATAGAAGCTGGAAAGAAAATTAACTGAGAAAAAGAAATAACTGAACCCGGGAATAACTATTCAAAAGTTGAAAATAAAGATGTGAGTAGTCATATAAATCCAGGACAAGGGTGTACTAAATTTCTGTTTTAAAAGCAAGTGTGAAGAATCCATAATCCAAGGAAAGGAAGTTGAAAGTGGATAAAAACAAAGATTTTGCCCAAGTAAAATGATGGGATTGAGTCATGTCATAAAGGATTTGAACTTCTGGCTCCATTGGGACATTTCTATCACCTTGACATGTTACTTTACAGCATCTAAATACAATTACTGTTGTTAGGTGCCATCAAGTTGAGTACAACTCATAGTGACCCTATGAACAACCAATCTGAACCTTGTCTTTACCATTTCTAATGCACTTGAACCCATGACTGTGGTTACTGTGTTAATTCATCTTGTTGATGGTCTTCCTTTCTTTCACTGACACTTCACCTTTGCAAGCATTTTAATAGAATATAATTAATGTAAT
>NW_006400089.1:2063674-2066119 GCF_000299155.1 Elephantulus edwardii | reverse complement strand
ATTGGATTTTCAGTGCATATATATATGAAATTAAAATACAGGATAGTTGTTAAGGAATAATAAGGTGTATGTTGTGGTTGTTGTTATGTGTTGTCAAGCTGCCTGTGACCAATAGGGATCCTATGTACAGCAGCTCTGAAGTCTACCCTGTCCTGAGCCAGTCTCACTGATTCTGACACATACAGAGTTTAAAATATCTACAACTCTTTTATTGTATAGAAAATGTTAAAGTTACTCATTTCCTTGATTAAAACAAATCAGTGATACAAGATGTATTCTCCAGGGTTATCACTAATAGTTTAAATGTGCAAAATGAATAAATTATTAAATAAAATATATGAAATTATTTAAAAATTGAACAGAAAATTTTGTAACCTAATGTAAGGAAAAAAGAGAAAAAGCAACATAAAACAAAAATATCAGTAATGGAATAGAACACAAACAGTAAGATGATATGTTTAAGTAAAATATAACACTTATTCTTGTGTACCATGTAATCAGAACTGAAACATAGCTGACCCTCCAGTGAGTTTTCAGAGGCTGCCTACAGAGCAACTGGTGGATTTGAACCATGTGCCTTTTGGATTGCAGCACAGCTTCTTGCCATAGGCCACCAGAGTTCCCAAATGTAACAGTAAATGTATTAAATGTGAGTGATATATTAATAAAATTGACTTGACATTGACAGCAAGATTTTCAATCTGGATAAATAAAAACATTAACAGCAATTATATACTCACAACAACAGCCAACCATTATATGCTTAAAAGAGATACATATTAAATATAACACTAAAATGTTGTTAAAAAAAACAAAATGTTGGTAATAATGCAATAGAGATGATATGCCCATAATCATTAGTCAGTGTTATTCTAATCATGCTAATATCAGTCAATGTAGATACTTAAAGCAAAATTTTTGCACTATATATAAGTATATATTTATATCTATCTATATTTTGCTTAGATAGACAGACAGATAGATGGTAAAAAAGACAAGCATTCTCCCCCTGTGTGATTATCTGCCTCTGAAAACCTACTTGAAAGTCAGCTAAGAGTCTGTTCTAACACAATGGTACTCAACAACAACAAAGTATATGTCTTATTTAGTACTTAGTTATCTAGTGCTTCTATAGTAGCCCTGACTGTATAGTTGCAGAATAGCAAATATTACTTTACTATCATGTTTTTTAAAAGCAAGGTGAGGAAGAGAGCAGGATGACTCCTGTGGTCACATAGTTACAGATTAATTAAGTGCACATTTTGGTGAAGGTTTATGTTTGGAGGCTGTCAAAGCAAGGGAGTAGCATTTTCTTCATGGGGTAATTGTCTGCTGGATGGACCTCAGCAAAGTTAAAAGGCCACATGTGCTTCAGAACTAGGCTCTTGTGGCTGTAGTCCTAATTAGATAGCACTTAAGATTATTTAACATTCAAACAGGACACAATTGAGCATGTAAATGGTCATTGTTAGAAATAAACATGGGATGCACACCCATGTTTATCAAGGCTTTGTTCACAATAGCAAGGAGTTGGAAACAACATTAATGCCCATTAACAAACAAATGGATAGAGAAGCTGTGATATATTCACACAATGGAATACTAAGCTACATTGGGAAAACAAGGAACTCATGACATATTATTAAAAATGGGTAACCCTGGAGGACATTATGCTGAGTGAAATATCTCCATTACAAAAGGACAGGGTTGACATTGGGTTTGGGGAGAGACTGAGAAAGATGGTATAAATAATGTATACTGCACTGAAATAGATGAGGGAGAAAACCATTTAAAAGTGATATATTATTAGCTATTTTTGCCATTACAGGAGTTCGGAACGAAGACTGCATAGTGGAGTGGATCTGGGGGAAGGGATTGTAAAACAATGAAAAAGTTTTTCTCTTACTTTTCAAAGAGAAGAGTGTACTGGGGCAGGGGAAAAGTGGAACAATGAATAAATGGTAAATTTTCATTGAAATTAATAATTATAAAGAAAGAAAGAAACCTGGGGCAATCCAGCCTACTCAAAGCAAGGTTTCTTGTTATAATAAACATTACCACACCTACAATTACTCTGGATGTCAGAAGAGACTATGAACTGATAAGCCAAAACAAAAGAAAGAAATCAGGAAGTTGAGATAAACAGAAGATTTCAAAGGACAGTTTGGGAAGATAAAACGAAATATTATTACTAAATGTGTAAAGGGCTGGAGTCAGAAAACAAAAAGGGACAACTCAATAGACATTTCTTAAGCTGAAGGAGCTGGAAAAAAAAATTCAAGCCTCAAGTTGCAATACTTAAAAATATTATGGGCAGAATGATCCAGGAAGCATCAAAAGAAGATGGAACACCTTGTACACAGAGTCACTATACCAAAATAGAATTGGCTGACACAAAAGAATTTTCATGAAACAGCATATGATAAAGAAGCAATGGTGAGGGAA
>NW_006400089.1:2058324-2059156 GCF_000299155.1 Elephantulus edwardii | reverse complement strand
GTTTAGGGCTGTGGTGCATAGGGTCGCTATGAGTTGGAAACGACTCGACGGCACATAACAACAACAACAACATATACAAAGGTGGACACTTACCAACTTTGTACAGTTTATTGTGTGTCAATTATCTCTAAACAAAACTGTTGGAAAGAAGAAAAATCCTTCTAATATAAATATTTTATTCTCCCAAATTTCAACTTTGCAAATAAATTACTACTTTAAAAGTTTGGAACTATGTCAACGAGTTTACATGAAATTAAGATTGACTACATGACAGTGAGTTTAAATAAAATAATCATACAATTCTGTGGCCTGGTGGCAAGGAGCTGTGCTGCAATACTGAAGGAACTCAGTTGGAATCCACCAGCTGCTCTGCAGAAGTAGGATGAGCAATCTCCTCCCTTGTGATTAACGGCTTCTGAAAAGCCAACGGAGGGTAAGATACTGGTCGCTTCTGAGTGAACAGTACACAACAACAACAATCCATCTTTTTTCTACTGTTCTAAAAACTATTTTTATTTTGTTTTAACCTGCATACAGATTTGCATACATCGGTTTTTATTTGAATACATTGTGTTTCACAAACTCTCCCACTCATATCCTGTTTCCCCATCATTTCCATGAACTGTGTTCCATAAAATTAATCCCCATTTATCCATGCCTACCCTTACCGAATACACAGGAGCCAAAATATGACATTAATTTCATCCCACCTGAATTTCAGAATCATCTCAGGAACAGGTTTGAGGCCTTGAACTAGTGTTCAAGACCAGATGAGCGAAGACCAGATGAGGTGTGGGAGGATGTTAAATGTATCATCCAGGAAGAGTGCAAA
>NW_006400089.1:2054339-2056262 GCF_000299155.1 Elephantulus edwardii | reverse complement strand
TATCCCAAGGAATAACCTTTCCTAGCAACATACCCAAAATATGTGAGATGAAACTTCACCATCCTTGCACTCTGGCTACACTTTTTCCAAGACCTATTTATTTTAGTGGAAGGCTATGGAATATTCAGTGCTCTTTTCTAATACCAAAACTCAAAGGCACCAACTCCTCTTTGTTGTCTTTATTCATTCTCCAGCTTTCAGATGTGTAGCAAGTGATGAAAAAGTCCGTGGCTGGAAACATTGGCACCTTATTCTTCAAACTGACAGAATCATTCCTCAATAAGTTGAAAAGGTCCCTGAGAGCTGACTTGCCCAATACAGTATGCCTCCTGATATCCTGAGTACCAGTACCAATTGTGGATCCAGGTAAGATGAAATTGTTAACAATTTCAATTGTTTCTCCATCTATCATCCTGTTCTCTATCAGTCTAGTGGTGAGGATTTTTGTGTTCTTAATGTTGAGATAGAATCCATATTGAAAGTTATGTTCTTTTGTTCCTCTGCAGTGTTTCAAGTCCTCCCCACTTTCAGCAAGCAAGGTTCTTTCATCTTCATAGTTATTAATCTTATCATTATTATTATCTTATAATGGTATTATTATTTAACCTTATTATTATAATTAATTGTCAGGTTATTGATAAGTCCTCCTCTGATCCTGATGCCACATTCTTCTTCATGGAGTTTAGAATCGTGAATTCTTTGCTCAGTATATAGATTCAGTAAGTATGGAGAAAGCATATAATCCTGACATAGACCTTACTTGGTTTTATTTACAACATGCAGTGTTCCCTTGCTCTGTTCATACAACAGCTTTTTGGTTTGGGTATAGATTCTGTACGAGCACAATTAAGTGTTCTGGGATGCCCATTTTTCTCATTGTTAGTGATAGTTTCTTATTTTATTTTATTAGTTTTAATGAACATTTACAGAGATTTTGGATTTCCATTCTTTCAATGTTGCACTTTTTCTATATATGATATCTAGATGATCCACACAGCCAAATATCTTACATAGTCAATATAACACAAATAGACATTCTTCTGGTATTCTCTGCTTTCAGTCAGTAGCCATCTAATATCAACAATTATATCCCTGGTGCCATGGCCTCTTCTAAGCCACTTTGAACTTCTGGCAATTCTTTGTCAATGTACTGCTCTAGCCTTTAAAAAAAGATCTTCAGCAATAGCAGTATTTTCTATTCTGTTGGATCACCTTTACTGGGAATAGTAACAAATAAGGATTTTTCCAATCAGTAAGTCAAGCAGTTGACCTTTAAATTTCCTGGCATAAACTGGAGAGTATGTCCAGGACTGCATCTGTTAGTTAAAATGTGTCAATTAATTCTTAGGGTCTTATTTTTTTTTGCCAATGCCTCCAGTGAAGTAGTGTCAACCTGTTCTTTTTGGTACAACAAATCTGTGTATCCCTTCTGTTTTTGTGATGTCTCCTGGCTCATTCAAGATTTTATCCATAGCATATCTCAGTATTGCAGCTCAAGGATTGAATTTGTTTTTCAATTCTTTCAACTTTAAAAATTCTCTCCTTTTCTGGAGATCAGAATTGCATCCACTGTGGAAAGCTGGGCCACTTCAGTAGACAGTGTCACAGACGAGAGCCACAGGTAAGGAAGGGAATAGAGAGGAAGCTCCCACTCAACTCTTCTCACTATTTTTTAGTTGTTGGAATTGATGGAAAACCTCATAAGCAGTTCATTACTTCACCTCTGCCTTGCATGCAGACTTCCGAGTTGTAAAACAACCCAGTGGTATATGGAATTTGCTCCAGGACTTAAGAACAATAAATGACATAGTTGAGCCTCTACATCTTGTGGTTCCTAACCTTTATACGATAATAGACAAAGTGCTAGTCAATAGGCCTTTTATTGTAAGAACTACCTTCCCTCTGTAAAGTGATTTGTGCCAC
>NW_006400089.1:2044159-2054052 GCF_000299155.1 Elephantulus edwardii | reverse complement strand
ACACGGTCCCTTTTCAGCAGGAAGTAGCTAAGAGAATATGCTGTCCCCTTTTCCTTATGAATCAGAGTGAAGTCTCTCTCAGGGAGGAGTGATAGGGAATGGCAAAAGACACACTGACAAAGGAGATTAATCAGAACTGGCTTTGACAAGCGCCGTGGCAATTGGACAATTAAAACAGACTTTCAAGGGGGGAAAAAGAAGAATGAACTGGGGAGGAGGGTAGATAAAATAGTGCAACAATGAATGAATGAAAACCCCAAATCTCTGTAAATGTTCATTAAAATTAATAAAATTTAAAAAATTCTCTCCTTTTCTGCTGACATTATGCAGATATAATAGAGAGTGGTGAAGAGATAAAGAGACCACTAGTTTCAATATATTTCAGAGAGGACCCTGTGCTACTTGCTTCCTCATTTGGACATTATTTGAGACTTAATATGGGATAATGTTACAGAGTTCAAAATTTGAATGCAATACAAAGCAAAAAGTGGCACTCTGCCTTCTCGGACTCTCCCACTGGCAACAGGGACCAGGAGTAGGATGTCTACTTACCAGCTGTCCCACAGGCACACCACTGAGAAAACGAAAATTAAAACATCTTCATGACTAGACCACCCTGCTGCATAGAGACCAGAACACTCAGCCTCATGGAGAACAGACTCCCTGCCGGGTGGAGACTGCCATACTACTAACTACCCCATTGTACTGCTCAAGAAGCATCAACATCAAAAGTGAAGCCATTTCCATCTCAAACACCACATTAGTAACACTAGATCCTCCCAGAGCCAGTACTTGAACTGCAAACACTTTGGACTCTACCTACCTGCAGCACTTACCTGGCTGAGAAGCCTGCTAATTCACAGGCCATCTCTGTCCCCAAGTGAAGCAAGTCTTCCATTGAGTCAAAGATCAAAGATAAGTTCAGGAAGAGTGATCTGCCTTTCCCTCCTCTGGAGTAGTGGGCTCCTGAGCCAAGGTTACAAGATCAAGAGCCTACTAAGGCCCCAGACATGCAAAACCTGCCACAGTAATGACAAAGAAGAAACAGACTACCTCACAGCCTACACAAAACCAAAACAAGATGTCACCTCCCAAAAGTGATCATAACACAGAATCAATAAATTTCCTGAAGCCAGAAAGTCTGAAGGAACTTTCTGACACAGAATTCAAAAGAACAACAATTAAATATTTCCAGTGGGTGATAAACAAACTCAAAGAATTATAGGACTCTGAAAGAAAAAAAAAAAGAGGAAATTTAAAAAAAAACCAAAAAACAATTCAAGACAGTGCAGACAAAACAAAGCAAGCATTAGAGGCTCTGGAAAAACAAAAAACTGAAATTCAGAATATAAGGACCAATGTTTCAAATGTTGGAAGGCTTATAAGCAGAGTTGAAGGGATGGAACACAGAACAAGTGAAACAGAGGATAGAATTCTCATCACTGATCTGCTATAACAAAAAGCAGGATAAAATAGGAAAGGAAAATAAGAAAGCCTAAGAAATATATGGGATGCCACAAAAGGAATAAGGCATGCATAATTAGAATCTCCAGAAAAGATCACACTTTAGGACACAGGCAAGCATCAGTAAATTAAAAAAAAAAAAAATAGAAATAATACCAAACATCTTTTCAGACCACAATGCTACAAAATTAGAAATTAATAACAAAAAGATAAAGAGAAAAAAACCATACATTTGGAAGCCTGAACATGTGTGGGTAATGGAAGAAATAAAAAATGAAATTATTTTTAAACAAATGACAATAAAAATGTATAACCATAAACAAACACATCCAAAGAGAAGAAAAATGTTAATTGATTCTTTAAGCTAAAATCTCCAACAAGTTAAAAACAACAGCAAAAGAAACAGACATCCTCTGAAAAAAATTATAAAAATTAGGGCAGGAATAAATGAAATAGAAAACAAAAAAAAAACAATTTAAATCATCAATAAGACTAGGAGTTGGTTCTTTGAAAATGCCAATAAAATCAACAAAACACTAGCAAAACTAACAAAGGAAAATAAAGAAAGGATGTAAATAACCTGAATAAGAGATGAAAGGAGCAATGCTATAACAGAACTAACTAAAATAAAAAAGGTTAACAATGAGATATTATGGAAAAACTACACTCAAACAAATATGAAAACCTAGAGGAAATGGACAAATACATAGAAACTTACAACCTACCTAAACACAGACCCAAGTAGATCACTTGAACAGACCCAGGACAGAAGAAGAAATTGGACAGGTGATAAGAGAACTTCCAACAAAAGAAAGCCCTAGACCAGATGGTTTTACTAATTAATTTTATCAAACATTCAGAGAACTGTCACTACTTCTACATAAAGTAAGAAAATAGAAAAAGATGGAATTCTCCCAGACTCATTATATGAAGCAAACATATCCTTGATACAAAAGTCAGCTAAAGACACCGCCAAAATAGAAAACTTAGGTCAATATCTCTCATGAACATAGATGCAAAAATTCTCAATAAAATCTTGGCCAACAGAATCCAACAATTGTTATTGTTCAGTCTCATTGAGTTAAGCATGACTTACAGTGACCCTATGAACAAAAGATCTGAACCCTGTTCTATAACTCATCTTTTCTTTGTGTTCATAGTTTACAGATGCATATGGTTTCAGAAGTGGATGTCACTTCTGCTTCCAAACCTGAATTAATCTGGGAGCTCCACCAAACACTGTCCGTGATGGGTAACCATTATGTCATTTGACACACCTGTGGCATAGCATTCAGGATCACAGCTGAAGTTACTGAAATACAGCAAAATGATAGACAATTGTTGTACCACTTAGAAGAATGTTCATCCCAATCATAATTAGTACCTCTGCCACATTTTAAATACAAGGCCAGGTCCTGATTGACTCTAAACCAAGAGACTTAGCTAAATTTGGCAAATCCAATCAGCTCACACCCAATTGTGAACAACAACAACAAAAAAAAACCCCACAAAAATCCAAAATCAAACAACAACCAAACAGTCCACACCCAACCCTCACTAAGGCAAGAGAAATTGTCTTCCAGAATCTGACTGCTTCACACATGAGCTTCCAAACTGGAGATTAGTCAGCTCAACCCCCTTTTAAATACAAGGTCCACCCACCAGGTCCTGGTAGATTCTAAATCAAGATACTTCCAGCCCTCAGCTTATTATTATCTAAATCTGGCAAATCCAATCAGCTCACACCTAATCGTGAATGAAAACAAAACAACAACAACCAAACAGTCCACATCCAACCCTCACCAAGACAAGAGAAACAATATTCCAGAATCCAAACAATTCACACATGAGCCACCAAACTTTCAAACATTCAGAGAAGAACTATCACCAAGTCTACATAAAGTATTTAAGAAAATAAAAACACATGGAATTTTCCCAGACTCATTTTATGAAGCAAATATATCCTTGATATAAAAGAAATCCCAAAACTAATACCAATTACATTCTTCAAGAGATAGAAAAGGCAATTTCCACTTTCATTTGGAAAGAGAAAGATAATCTGAATAAATCTGAAAATTAAAACAAGGTAGGAGGAATCTCAGTCCGTGATCTCAAATCCTGCTACACAGATATGGTGGTCAAGGCAGTGTGAAACTACTATAGTAACACACACATAGATCAATGGAATAGAATTTTATGGTCAACTGATCTTTGACAGGGATACAAAATCAAGTAAGTGGGGAAACAAAAGCCTCTTTAACAAGTGGGGTTGGCAAAATTGGAAAAATATCTACAGAAAACTCAAGCAGGTCCCATGCCTCACACCATTCACAAAAATCAACTCAAAATGGATCAAGGAACTAGGAGTAAAATCAAGAACTATAAACTTCATTAGAAAAAAGCTTAGAAGAACTCCAGAAGCCCCAATCCACAATATGAACAGTCTTCCAAACATCTTGAAATACCAACAGTCAAGGAGAATAAAAGAGATGAATGGAATACTATGCAGCACACAGAAGCAATAGCTTTGTAAATTATTACCCAACTTTGGAGGGACTGGAAAGCATTATGCTGAGTGAACTAACTCAGTTCCACAAGGATAAATATTGTATAAGACCATTACTGTAGAATGAGTAGAAGGATCCACGAGGGGTGGGAGAGGCTATAAGCAGAGAGATGTGGATGTACAGGGGAAGAGGGGACTAATCATTGGGTTGTACAATTTGATGGGTGAGAGGGTGAGGAAAATTGAAATAATTTGTTTGAATTTGTAAATAATAAAAAGAAAAAAGTCAACTTGGGGAGGGGAAAAGGAGGAAGAGGGGTAGTAAAATGTGAAACAATCAATGAATGAAAATCTAACTTTTCTTAAAATGACAATTAAAATTTACAAAAAAATTATTTTAAAAAGAGATGAATGGGACCTTCCAAAACCAAAGTTTTGGGGAATAAGTACTTGGCAATTCTTTCTCAAACAAGAGTTGCATAACAAAACGTTATAGACTACTCTCAGGCCTTCATAAGAAAAAGACTGATAAACCAATTATAAAACGGGCAAAAGACATGAAAAGAATTTTCACAGAGGAAGACATTCAAATGGCAAACAGACATTTTTTAAATGCTCCAAATCACTGGCAATAAGAGAGATGCAAATCAAAACCACAATGAGATCCCACCTCACTCCAGTAGCAGCGGCAAAATTTAACACGACAGCAGTAATAAATGTTGTAGAGGATGTGGAGAGATAGGAACTCTTATGCATTGTTGGTGGGCTTGAAAAAGGGTACAACTATTCTGGAAAGCAGTTTAGTGTTTCTTCAAAAAAGCATAACAGAAATTCCATATGACCTGTCTATTACATTGCTTGGAATATTACCCAAGAAAATGAGAACTGTGGCTCAAATGGACACTCATATACCAATGTTATTAGCAGTGTTATTCACCATCATAAGAACATGGAAACAGCCCAGAAGTCCAACCACAAATGAATGGACGAGAAGTGGTGATACATTCATATATTGAAATACTGTGCAGCATGTAGAAGCAATGATTTTGTAAACCACTACCTAACTTGGGAGGGACTAGAGAGCATTATGCTGAGCAAACTAATTTAGTCTCACAAGGACAAATACTGTATAAAACCATTACTGTAGAATGTGTATGAGGATTCAAGGGGGAGGTAAGTGGAAGCAGAGGGGTCAGGAGGGCAGGGGTGTTAATCATAGGGTTGCACAAGTTGATGTGGGGGGCAGTTTGAAGGAAATGAGGAGGATCTTGTGTGAAAAACAGTGTATTTGAACTTTGTAAATAAATCAGTATAAAATTTTTTAAAAATAAACAAAAAAAATAAATAAAAACTTCTCCAACAGGGTAAAAAGGAAATTCCTAGATTGGGGAAAAAACATTTGGTAATGACATCAAATGATGAATTGCATTGGGAAAATCTGATGTCAGAGACTTCTCTAGAGTGCTGAAAAGCAACGATATCAGTCTAGAGACTAAGGTCTGCCTAATCCAGGCCATGGTCTTCATAATTACTTGCTATGCTTCAGAGAGCTGGACAATGACTAAGAATGACATAAGAAAATCAATGCTGTCAAGTTGTGGTGCTGGAGAAGAGTCTTGAACATATCATGGACTACCAAGCAAACAAATAGGTCTGTCTTGGAGAGGGTGAAACCAAGTATCTCCTTGGAGGCTAGGATTTTGAAGCTCCATTTCACATACTTTGGGCACATGGCCATGTCCTTGGAGAAGAACATCATTCTTGGAATGGTGGAGGAACAGTGCAAGAAAGGAAGACCCTGGATGAGATGCAATGACACAATGACTGGGGCAATAGGAGTTTGTGTGTCAGAATTAGTGAGACTGGCTCAGGAAAGGGTAGGGTTCAGAGCTGCTGTACATAGGGTCGCTATGGCTCACAAGTGAGTCAAAGGCAAATAACAACACCACCACTATATATGAAAATGGACTCATATCTAAAATCTACAGAATACTTCAGCAGCTCAACAAGAAAAAGATAAAATCCAATCATAAAGTGTGCACAGGATATGAATAGACACTTAAACAAAGAAGACATTCATATGTCTTCTCTAAGTTCAGAAGGAAGATAAAATGCTATTTTTAAAAATTGAATTGATCCAGCAATTCCACTACTGGGAATATACCATAAAGAGACCATAACCGCCATCCAAGCAGATATATGCATATTCATGTTTATTGCGGCTTTGTTCACAATAGCAAGGAATTGGAAACAACCCAAATGCCCATCAACAAACAAATGGAGAGAGAAGCTCTGGTATATTCACACAATGGAATACTACACTGCATTGAAAAACAAAAAACCTCATGAAATATCCTACGAAATGGCTGACCCTGGAGGACATTATGCTGAGTAAAATGCCTCAGTCACAAAAGGACAAATATTGTATAGGGCCACTGTTGTAAAACAAGACTGGCATCAGGTAGTGGGGAGACTGAGAAAGAGGGGATAAATAATGTATACTGTACTGAAACAGATGAGGGAGAGAACTGTTTTAAAGGAATATATGATTAGATATTATTGTCATGGCAGGAGTCCAGAATGAAGGCTGCACAGTGGAATGGACTTGGGGGGAGGGATTGTATAGTAATGAAGTAATTTTTCTTCTACTTTTCAAAGAGAAGAGTGTACTGGGGGAAAAAAAGAAGAGTGTACTGGGTAGGAGGGTTAGGAAGGGAGAAAAATTCAACAATGAATGAATGGAAACCCTAAGTCTCTGTAAACTTTCATTAAAATTAATTTAAAAAATTGGAAAGTACAAAACAGTGATGATATAGATATCTTACACCAGTACGAATAGCAAAATTCAACAGAACAAGGTTGTGGAGAAACTGGAACACTTAGTCACTGTTGATGGGGGTGTTAAATGGAGTAACCACTCTGGAAGTCAGTAAGGTTCTTTCTCAAAAAGTTGGGAATAGAAATACCATTTGACCCAGCAATTCCACTTTTGGGAGCATACCCTGAAGAGACCATAACTGCCACCCAAGCAGGTATAGGCACATTCATGTTTATTGCTGTGTTGTTCACAATACAGAGAGATAGGAAAAAACCCCAAGTGATCATCAAAAGATGAATGGATAGAGAAGCTGTGGTATATTCATACCATGGAATACTATGCAGCACTGAAAAACAAAGAACTCATAAAATATTATACAAAATGGGTAATCATGGAGTATATTATGCTGAGTAAAATAGCTCAGTCACAAAAAGACAAATATTGTATAATTTCAATGTTATAAAACAGGACTGACATCAGGATTGGGGGAAAATTAAGAAAAGAAGTGATAAATAATGCTCACTGCATTGAAACAGATGAGGAAAAGAACTGCTTAAAAGGAATATATGATTGGATATTATTAGCATGACAACAGTTCAGAATAACAGCTGCACAAGTAAAGTGGAATTTGGAGGAATTGTACAATAATGAAAGCTTTTCATTTTTCAGAGACAAAAACAAGCTGTGGGGGACAGGGGGGAAAATGTGCAATAATGAGTCGAAATCCAGGTTCTCTATAAATTGTTGTTAAAATCTGAATTTAAAAAATAAAAAACTAGAAAGACATGGTTGTACTTCCTTCCTCAAAGGAGAGAAGAAAGCGTATTATGTACATGGAATCTGATTCTCAACTGTCTAGCCTCTTCAAGTTATGTCAGTTTTACCAGGGGACACTAGGAATCTGTAAAGAGAGACTTTACTGTAGGTATTGTATAGTTGAAGGGGGGATCTTGGCAAAAGAACCATCTTACCTTGTTAGGTTATAGTCCTCTACCAGAGCCAGAGGAAAAGCTTAGATAAAGCACAACATCCATCAACAGCTGAAGTAGTGTTGTTGTTGTTGTTAAGTGTCGTCAAGTTGGAGGCAACTCATAGTGACCCTATGAACGAAAGACCTGGACACTTGTATATCTTTCATCCTATCTCTAGGTTCATAGGGTTTCTGGAGGCAAGCTATTTCAGAAGTGGATGCCACTGCTGCTTCCAAGCTTGTTTTAATCGGGAAGCTCCACCAAACACTGTCCACCATGGGTAGCCATTCTCGTATCTGACAGATCAGTGTCACAGTGTTCTTCTGAAATAGCTTACCTATTTGTTTGGGGATATGAGGAGACAGCCCAGGAGTGGAAGACCCCAGATGAGATAGATTTACATAATAACTTGGAAAATGAGAGTAGGTGTGTTAGAGACTGGCTCCTGATAGAAGAGAATTAAGAGCTATTGTGCATAGGATTGCTATGAGTCATAGTCGATCCAATGGCACATAACAACAATAATGCCTTTGAATTGTGGTGTTGAAGAAAAGTACTGAATGTTCCATGGACTTTCAAAAGAACAAATAAATCTGTCTTGGAGGAAATGCAGCCCAAGCAAGGTGCTTCTTAGAGGAAATAATGGTGAAACTTCATCTCACATACTTTAGGTATGTTGTCAGGACTGGTCATTTCTTGGAAAAAGACATCTTATTGAGAAAGATAGGGGATCAGTGAAAGAGAAGAAGCTCCTTACCAAGATAGACACAGTGACTTTAACAAATGGGCTTGATCATGTCAGAGATGGTAAAGATTTTGCAGGATAGGGCAAGGCTCAGACTTGTTGGTCATAGACTTGCTTGCTCTAAGTTGTAGTTGACTTGACGTCACCTAGTACGAACCAAGAAGCAAGTGCCTTAGGTTTCATCAGGAGTGTCATCACTAAGGATAAGACAGAGATAAGAACTGAAAGCCCAGAGCAGCATATGTGAGCAGTGAGTTGTTACCCAGACAACTACATGGAAGAAGTTTTGCCATCGTCTAGAATAAAAAAGACCTTGGAAAAGAAAGAGGGCAACAGACTCAAACATATGCCCTTCAAAAAGCAAATGGGCGGCAAAGCAACATTTAAGTGCTCATTTTTTTGATCTTTACATGTGTGTTGAAATTTCATAGGTGAGAGGCAGGAAATAGTTAGAGTTATTCAAGTGTGAGTCTTCTGGATGGTTTTAGTATTTCACTCTTTCAATAAACCTTGGCTGCCCAATGGCTATGTGCTCTGCTGCTGTCCAAAAGGTTATCAGTTTCAGCTCAGCCAGTTGCTCTGCAGAAGAAAGATTCAGTTATCTATTCCTGTTCAAATGTGTTGACTTGATTCCAACAGTATCTTACTTGATACAGCAGAGCACATCTGCCTTCTGGGGTTTTGTAGGCTATAATTCTTACAGGAAGAACCTCAGTGCTAATGGTGAGTTCAAAATACCATTTTTTGCTGAATAATGAAATGTTTTAAGTGCCTAGAAACCCAGTGGGGCAAAATTGTTGTTTTACAAAGTAGGGTGGTTATGAGTCAAAAGCAACTTGATAGCACCTAGCAAACCTCTATGAAATAACACACAGATTGGATACCTCTTGCCACAGGACCTTGGGGAAAAGGGAAGGGAATGTTGGAGGGTTTTAGAAAAATTAAGGTGGCATAAGATGAGGTCTCCATTAATTTGCATCAGAAAAACAAAGATTTAATTCTTCAAGTTTTAAAATAATAACTCAATCAGAAGAGCAGGTAAATTTGCCTAATTATTGATATCTGTCTTCCTACACATGTTAATAGTCCTACAGGGGCCTCTGTATTTGCCTGCATAGCCAGCCTCTCTATACATAAATTTAGGAAATAAAGATCTTCTAAATAAGATATTATGGCCTAAGTTGGCTTCAGAAAATTTTAAAGGATTACCTACAACCAGGAGAAGATAAAGTAGATGAATGGGATCTTCTAAGACTCAAAGCCCTATGCACATCCAAAAACTTCTCAACAGGGTAAAAAGGGAAACCACCGACTGGGAAAAATATTTAGTAATAACATATTAGGTAAGGGACTTATATCCAGAATTTATTAAATATTTGAGCACCACAA
>NW_006400089.1:2033881-2042555 GCF_000299155.1 Elephantulus edwardii | reverse complement strand
GTAAGTATATTCATTTTCTCCTGGACACAAGAGCCTACTATTTGGTCCTAAAAGCCTTTGGAGGTCCCAATTCTTCTCACTATTTCTTAGTTGTTGGAATTGATGGGAAACCTCATAAGCATTTCCTTGCTTCACCTCTTCCTTGCATGCAGACTTCCAAGTTGTAAAACAACCCAGTGGTAGATGGAATTTGCTCCAGGACTTAAGAACAATACATGACATAGTTGAGCCTCTACATCTTGTGGTTCCTAACCTTTATACGATAATAGACAAAGTGCTAGTCAGTAGGCCTTTTATTGTAAGAACTACCTTTTATTGCAAGAACTACCTCTGTAAAGTGATTTGTGCCACTATTAGAACCTCTACTTGGAATATTATTGCTTTTTAATTTTTGACTCATGTACTTTTAACTTATTAGTTAAATTTTGTCTTCTGGGATGCAACACTTCCATGATACATCTTCAAGGATATGAATATATACGGTTAAGCACAATTGATAACAGTGTATCTAAATTCCAAAATCAATCTCCACAGTAGCCTACATGTTTCCTATTGCCAAAGGGGCCCTTTATTGTAGTGAAAGAAGATTTTCACCCTGAAACCTACACGGTCCCTTTTCAGCAGGAAGTAGCTAAGAGAATACGCTGTCCCCTTTTCCTTATGAATCAGAGTGAAGTCTCTCTCAGGGAGGAGTGATAGGGAATGGCAAAGGACACACTGACAAAGGAGATTAATCAGGACTGGCTTTGACAAGCGCCGTGGCAATTGGACAATGAAAACAGACTTTCAAAGAGGGGGGAAGAAGAATGAACTGGGGAGGAGGGTAGAGAAAATAGTGCAGCAATGAATGAATGGAAATCCAAAATCTCTGTAAATGTTCATTAAAATTGATAAAATTTAATAAAAATAATTCCCAATTAAAAAGAAAACTTTAAAGGATTGTAAATGATTAAGTTTGTTGGTTGCTTTTGTTGTTAGATGCCATCAAATCAGCGATAACACACAATAACTCTGTGAACAGTCTATCTGAAGCTTGCCCTATTTTACACCATCCTCATTACCTCTGTTAGGCTAAATCCCATTGTGGTGATCACCACATCAATTCATCTTGTGGATGGTCTTTCTTTCTTTCGCTAGCCTCTACCTTTCCCAGTATGGGGTCTCTCTCTCTAAGAACTGGTTCTTCACATGTCCCAAATAAGTGAGATAAAATGTCACTATTCTTGCCTCTAAAGAGCACTCTAGTTGTATTTTCTTCTAGTTCCTTTGGCAGCCCATAATGTATTAATTACTCTGCCAACACCACAGTTCAAAAGCATTGATAATTGTTTGATATTCTTTTTCATTGTTTAACGTTCAGATTTATTGGAAGTAATTGAAAATACCAAAGCTTGGATCAGTTGCACTGGAACCATCAAACTCACATCTTTGCTCTTCAGAAATTTGGATAGATTGTTTTATGTATCACATAAAACACATATTATGTAACCACATATGTAAAGCATATGTGAAAGATATGACTATGTATATGTGATACATAAACATATATCACATATGTAGTTGCTGTTGTGTGCTGTTGAGTTAGGTTACCCTTCATTGGGTTTTCAGAGGCAGTAAATCACCAAGAGGTGATGTTGCTCATCTTTCTCCAGTATTTATCTATCACATATATATGTTGTTGTTATCTTCAAGTTGAACATGACTCATAGTGGCCCTCTGAACAAAAGGCCTGAAGCCCCTCTACAACTATTGGCATTTATAAAAGTTCATAGAGTTTCTGGAGGCATGTTATTTAGGAGGTGGATGCCACTCTTGCTTCCAAACCTTTCATAGTATATTATTGTTGTTATGTGCCATTACGTTGCCTGCAATGTATAGCGACCCTAAGTACCGCAGCTCTGAACCCTTCCTTTTCCTGAGCCAGTCTCACTAATTCCTATACATCAACCCGCATTGCCCCAGTTACTGCTTCAATCCATCTCATCCGGGGTCTCTATCTCTTGCACTGTCTGTTCACCCTTCTGAGCATGATGTCCTTCTCCAAGGACCAATATCTGCTGGCCACATGCCCAAAGTAAGTAAGGCAGAGCTTCAACATCCTATACTCCAAGGAGAGACTTGGTTTCACCCTCTCCACAACAGACCTATTTGTTTTCTTGGCAGTCCACAATATGTTCAAGACTACTCCCCAGCACCGCAACTCAAAGGCATCTATTCTTCTTCTGTCACCCTTAGTCATTGTCTGAAGCATAAAAAGAAATTGCGAAGACCATGGACTGGATTAGGCACACTCTATATCTAGACTGACATCATTGCTCTTCTGCACTCTGGCGAGGTCCATGACATCGTCCTTTGATTTCCTAACTGCTGTTGTTAAGGGTATTGGTTGTGAATCTGAGAAAGTTGTAATTGCTACCTACAATCTCTTCTTAATCTAATATGGTGCTGCCAATTGGCCCGGTGGTGAGAATCTTTGTCTTCTTGATGCTGAGCTTCAATCCAAATTGAAGACTACAGTCCTTGACATTTTGCAGCAAGTTCTTCAGGCCTTCTTCAGTTTTAGTAAGCAAGGTTGCATCATCTGCATATCGTAGGTTGTTAATGAGTCTTCCTACAATCTTGATGTCACACTCCTCCTCACAAAGCCCTGCTTCCCAAATGATCTGTTCTACATACAGATTAAAAAGGTACAGGGACAGAACACATCCCTGACACACTCCTTTCCTGATTCTGAACCATGTATTCTTTCCTTACTCTTTTCTGAGGACTTCTTGTTGGTCCAAGTTATAGGTTTCTCATAAACACTATCAAGTATTTTGATATTTCCATTTTCCTCAAGGTTAGCCACAATTTATTGTGATCAACATAGTAAAATGTCTTTGCATAGTCAATGAAACACAGATAGACATTCCTCTGATACTCTCTGCTTTCTGCCAAGATTCATTTGACATTGGTAATAATGTCCCTTAGTGCCATGACCTCTTCTAAACCCAACCTGCATTTCTGGTAGTTCTCTGTCAATGTACTGTTCAAGTATTTTCTGGATAATCTTCAGCAGGATTAGCTAGTGTGTGATATTAGTTGATATTGTTCGATAATTTCCACACTCTGTCAGGTCACTCTTTTTTGGAATGGAAACAAATATGGATCTCTTCCAGTCAATTGGCCAAGTAGCTGTCCTCCAGATTTCTTGGCACAACTTGGTGAGCACATGCAGGGCAGCATCTGTTTACTGAAATATGTCAATTGGTATTCCATCAATTATTGGGGCTTTATTTTTTTTCCAAGTCCTTCAGAGCAGCCTTCACTTCCTCCTTAAATACCATTGCCTCTTGTTCATATGTTATTTCTTTAAATCCTTTTGTATCAGCCAGTTCTTTTTGGTACAATGACTCTGTGCACTCCTTTCATCTGCTTTTACTGCTTCTTGAATGATTCAATATTCTTCCCATAGCATCCTTAAGCATTGCAACTCATGGATCGAATTTATTCTTCAGTTCCTTCAACCTAAGAAATGCTGAGAGAGTTTGGCCCTTTTGATTTTCCAACTCCACCTCCTTGCACATTTCATTATAATATTGGCCTTGTTCTACCAAGAAGACCTTTGAAATCTTCTATTAAGCTCCTTAACTTCTTTAATTCTCCCCCCCTTACTTTGGCTTCTCGGTGCTCCAGTGAAATATTCAGTCTTTTTTTTTCTCATTCATTTTGGTCTTTTCTTCTTCTTTCTTAGTAATGACTTTTTGCATTCTTCATGAATGATATTCTTGATATCCTCTCACAGCTTATTCGGTCTTTGTTTATTAGTGTTCAAGGCCTCAAACCAATTACTGAATTGGTTTTCAAATTCATGGGATATAGACTCAAGGTACATATACATGTACATATACAGATTGCTTGTTATATATCTCTCACAAAAACACAAAATGGTGCCACAAAATTATCTTTTCCGAAGGTTCTCTTTTATGAAGAACTATTTCTGTGATCTATGAGTTAAATGAACCCTTCATAAAAATGTTAGTTGTTCTCTTCCAAGAAGTTCTTTAAAGTAAACAGAGTAATAAAATTTACCAAATTACAATAATATCCCACACCTAGAGAAGGAAAGATCCCAGGGCAAAATGACAGAATCTTCAATTTTGGTAAACAGATTTTCATTTCTTAAAAATAAACACTAGATAAAATCTAAAATTTATCTCACTTCCACAGTATTTCTGGGTTTCATAAAAATAGCATCTACACAAAATTTTAAATAAATATGAAAACAAATACTTCCTTATATGAAAGACATCTAAAATATTGTTCACTTTTAAACAAATACCAAAGTCATATGACCTACAGTACTGTGGACTGTTGATTTCTCATTTAGACTGTTTTTAGTATCAAATAGGCACAAGGATTGCCCAAAAAAAAAAGTAACTAACCTAATTCATAATCCATGTAACAGACTACATTTTCTCTACTTGCTAAGAGACTTAAAATCTTAATGTACTTTGTAGAATTTATTTCTAAAAACGTCATCATGAAGTCTTTAAAATGCAATACTATCTAGTCTAATAAATAATAAGAGAAGAAAATGGTCTTTACATCTTTGGAAATCTATGGCTGTCTTTTGAGCCATCTGCTGCCAAGCTGTCACTTAAGAGGAGAAATAGAGAGTGCAAAGTTTCCAATGTCTTCCAGGGCTTGGTCCTGACCTCAAACTCATCCCTGAGGGTCTGTAGGTTTTTCTCAGTCCCTGTGAGTATCTTTTCAAACAGGTTGCTCTTTTGCCACTGATCAAGCACCTGTGAATATAGAAACAAAAATATTATAATGAAAACTAGTAAATTCAAGTTGTTGTTGTTATTGTCATTATAAGCCATTGAGTCACCTGTGACTTATAGCAAGCAACTCTGTGTACAACACCTCTAAAGCTTGCCTTGTCCTGAGCCAGTCTCACTGACTCGGACACACCTACCTCCATTACCCTACTTACTGTATCAATCCATTTCATCTGAGGTTTTCCTCTCCTGCAGTCTCTCCACCCTTCCAAACATAATAACCTTCTCCATAGACTGATCTGGCCACATGCCCAAAGTATATGAGACAAATATTTAAAATCCTACCCTCCAAGGAGAACCTTGGTTTCAACCTCTCCAAGACAGATTAGTTTCCTTGGCAGTCCTAGGTATGAAACTGATCAGATATTCTAGACCACACTTAATTTTATGTAACTGTGTTATAATTTACCTTCTATTCCAATTTAAAGACTTTAACTGCAATTCATGCATGTAACTTTTAAATTTATCATTTCTTCTCATTTCTTCAATAAAAATAAATTCATAAAAAGAAGGTAACTACTGACGCTGTGGCAGCCGGAAAGCAGCACCAGCCCAAACACCGAGCCAGGGGCAAAGAGAACCTGGAAGGGCAACAGTCTGCCAGCCACCACAGAAGTCCAGAGGAGCAAACACTGTGTGAAACCCCCCCGAAGCCTGTGCCTGCATGACCCCCAACACACAGGGTGCCACTGCATAAACCCGCAGCATTACCAAAGCCCGGCTCCCTAACTCTTGGTGGTAGTGTCCAAGCCCTGTGCGCCTGTGCCCACCTAGTCTCTTGCTGTACCCCCTTCCCCTGCACCCCCCTTGCAGCTCCACAACCATGCACCTCATCCCGCGCCACAACCCTGTAAGCTCAGGGCACCACTGCGGATCCAGCTATCAAACGGAGCTATCAGCCGAGCTGCTGTGGCACTAATCTGGCAGGAGAAAGGCCTGTAGCATCCTGGTTGGGTTTACTGGGGCATTGCAGATCACCTGGGAGAGCGCCTGCTAGTGGGGAATTTGCCGAGCTCTCTTGGGCTACACCAACTGCCCAAAATGAGCCAGCCAGTTGACTTCTGTGGACTCTGCAGAGCAAACAGAGGCTAGTGGGTCAGTGGGAATTTGACCTTGACTTTTCAGATCCTGTCAGATCCAGGACTCTGCTGGAGCAGGGGCTGTTGTGTGAGGGCACCTGCATAAGTGCCACCAGGCAGGGAACACTGAGGAAACACACTGGGTAGGAAACAGACAGCAGGAATTTGAGTAGGAGCCCCAATTGTGAGCACACTGAGGCAGCAGAGCTTTCAGCAAGGTCCCCCAAGTTTTTGACCTGCCCTTGTGATCATCCCAATCCTTTTCCTGCCTCACCCCATTTGGCTCCACACCAGGGACTACACATCTGGGCAATCTGCTTGCCTTTAAACAGGGGCACCTTGACCTGTCTTACCAACAAGAGATTGCCCTAGCAGGCTCTGAAATGACATTTCTCTGAAGTCAGAAATTCAGAGAAACACACAAGTTCGGTAGCTTCCCAACTGATCTCAAGAGCATTGTCTTCAGATCAAGAACATATCAATGTCTCGAAGAAAGCAAACTATCCCACACAATACACAAGAGCAAACCAAGAGGTCACTCACAAATGGAGACACAGTATCAATGGATTCTCTGAAGCCAGAAAGTCTCATGAAACTTTCTGAAACAGAATTTAAAAGAGGAGTGACTGAATATATCCAATGGATGAAAGACAAAGTTGATGAACTAGAGGATACTACAAACAAAGACCAGGAGGAGCTTAAAAAAAAAAAAAAAGGGAGCATTGAAGAGAAAACAAATGAGGCATGAGCAGCACGGGAAAAATAAGAATCCAGCATTCAAAATATAAGGTCTAATGTTTCAGAGTCTGTCAACATGATGGAGGGACATATGAGCAGAGTTGATGAGATGGAACACAGAATCAGTGAAATTTAAGACAAAATTGTCACCACTGATCTGCTAGAGCAAAAATCAGGGTCAAAAAATAAGGAAAAAGAAGAAAACCTAAAAATAATGTGGGACACCATCAAGAAAAAGAACATGCACATCATTGGAATCCCAGAAAAGGAAGAAACAAGTAAAGACACTGAAAAAGTTATGGAAGAATTACTAGAGGAAAACTTCCCAGGCATAATGAAGAATGAGAGAATATGTATTCAGGAAGCTCAGAGAAAACCATATAGATTGGATCCCAAAATAAAAACATCAAGGTGCATCATAGTTAAATTTGCCATAACCAATGGTAAGGAGAAAATCCTGAAAGCAGCAAGGGAGAAACAAGGAGTAACCTATAAGGGAGAACAGATAAGATTAAGTGCCGATTTCTCAGCAGAAACCATGTAGGCAAGAAGGGAACGGAAGGACATATATAAAATACTCAAAGAATACAACTGTCAACCAAGAATACTGTACCCAGCAAAATTATCCATCAAATATGAAGGACAGATCAAGATATTCCCAGAAAAGCAAAATCTAAGAGAGTCTGTAAAAACAAGACCAGCATTGCAGGAGAGACTCAGAGATATCTTTCTTACAGACATACCACAGAAAGCTCCATGGTCCAAAGTAACTAGCAACAACACCAAAAAGAACAAAATACAATGATAGCAATAAAACCTAGCCTCTCAATAGACACACTGAATGTGAACGGTTTAAATGCACCGCTGAAAACAAAGAGAGTAGCAGATTGGATAAAACAACAAAATCCATCAATATGTTGTCTCCAAGAGACACACCTGAAAAATGAATATAAAGACAGGCTAAAAATAAAAGGGTGGGGAAAAATATACTAAGGAAATGGCAACCAGAAAAAAAGCAAGAGTAGGCATATTAATCCCTGACAAAATAAATATCAATGTAAAAACCACCACAGAGGACAAGGAAGGTCACAACATAATGCTCAAAGGGTCAATAGAACAAGAGGACATAACAATAATAAATATCTATGCACCAAATGAAAGACCAGCAAAATACATAAAACAAATATTAACAAAACTGAAAAAAAAGAAATAGACAACACTACTATAGTGCTGGGAGACCTCAATACACCCCTCTCAAGAAAAGATAGAACTACCAGAAAAAAGCTCAAGAGATACTGAAGAATTACATCACACAAGAAACCAACTTGACCTCATAGATATTTATAGACTAATGCAACCCAAAAAAGCACAGTATACCTTCTTCTCCAAAGTGCATGGAACATTCTCTAGAATAGATCACATTCTAGGTCACAAGGCAAGCATAAATAAATTAAAAAACATAGAAATAATACAAATCATCTTGTAAGAGCACAATGCTACATAATAAGAAATTAATAATAGGACAATAAAGTAGAAAAAAACCATACATTTGGAAGCTGAACAACAACTTCTTTGAACACAAAAGGTTAGTAGGAGAAATAAAAAAATGAAATTAAAAAGTTTCTTGAAACTAATATAAATGAAAACACGACTTGCCAAAACCTCTGGGAAACAGCCAAAGCAGTAATAAGAGGTCAATTTATAGCAACAAGCAAACACATCAAAAGACAGGACAAACAGACTAATGACTCTCTAACCGAGTATCTCCAACAAATTGAAAAAGAACAGCAAGAAAACCTGACACCGATTAAAAAAACTGAAATTATAAAAACTAGAGCAGAAATAAATGAAATAGAAAACAGAAAAACAATTGGACCTATCAACAAAACCAGGAGTTGGTTCTTTGAAAAGGTCAACAAAATCGATAAACCACTAGCAAAACTCACAAAAGAAAAGATGGAGAAGACACAAATAATCCGAATAAGAGATGAATCAGGGAACATCACAACAGACCCAACTAAAATAAAAAAGCTA
>NW_006400089.1:2020798-2027474 GCF_000299155.1 Elephantulus edwardii | reverse complement strand
CCAGATTAAAAATAAATAAATAAATAAAATGTAAGTTGTCCTTCTATTTTTAGAATTGTCTTAAGCAGTATTTGTCCTTATGAGATTGAGTTATTTTACTCAGAATGATTCTTTCCAGTCTCTCCCAAGTTATGTAGTATTTTTCAAAATTGTTGGTCCTGAGTATTGTTTCATTGTATGTAATGGTGGACATAATTCAATCATGACTAAGCTTAGAAAGCACAATGTAAATAAATGATTGGATGATGTGAATGGACATAAATGTGAAACACATGTATATGAATTTTTATGAAAATGAATATGAAATATTTTTAAAAAACATTCAGTGTAACAACTAAGTAGCTAGAACATGCCAACATATTCACAAAAGCATAAGTATATTGGTTCAATCAACATGTCATTCCATCTCATTGAGGATGTTCTTCTTTCTCTCCAAAACTCTGTTTTTCAAAGCATGATGTCCTTTCCTAGGAATTGGTCCCTCCTGATATGTCTAAAGTATGTGAGTTAAACTTTCATCATCCTTGCCTCTAAGAAGAAGAATCACGGTGACAATTATTCTAAAATAGATTAGTTTGGTCTTTTGGAAGTCCACGATATTTGCAGTACTCTTCATCAACACCACAATTCAAAAGCATCAATTCTTCATTGATCTGTATTGATTGTCCAACTTTCATATGCATACGAAACTCATTGCTGTTAATCAGGAATTGATTCATAGCTGACCCTCCAGTAGGTTTTGGAAACTGTATATTTTATGTAAGAAGATTGCTCTGGTTATTCCCCCCCCCCCCTGTGGAGCAGCTAGTGGATTCAAAATGCCATAAAGGTGCCACCTTTGGGTTAGCAGCACAATTCCAGACTGAGTAGGCCACCGGCACTCCAGCTGAAAATAGCTGATGTAGAGGTTAAAGTGCATTTCCATCTTTAAGTAGGGAGCAATGGTGGCCGAGTGGCAAGAAGCTGTGCTGCAATCCCAGAGACATGTGGCTCAAATCCACCAGCTGCTCCACGGGAGAAGGATGGGCAATCTCCTCCTGTAAGATTGAACTGCCTCTGAAATCCCACTGGGAGGTCAGCTGTGGGTCAGTTCCGACTCAACAGTACTCAACAACAACAATCTTTAAGCATAAATCTTTTTTTCTTTAGCACTCTAAAGAAGAAATCTTATCCTAGTGATATCAAAGTTTAGTGGAGTGGAGGTATGGTGAATGAATAGGGAAGATTTAAAGGAGGATCAACAAGGCAAGGTAATAATTGGCGTAGAACAATAGTAACTAATTATATAAAATACAATGTCTGATGATTGTATGAATCATAATATAAATGGGAGAATATATATAACATAATGTACATGAATGAAACACAATGTAAACAAATCATTTTATGCAAATCAATTTTAAAAAACAAAATTTAAAAAATTTAAGAAAATAAAGAAGAGCTCCTTGGCTGCACTTTATCCTCACCTAATACAATGTTTTACTTTTTGACTGCTGCTTCCATGGATGACTGTAGATACAAGTAAAATAAAGTCGTTGGTAATTTCTATCTTTTCTTCATTTGTCAAGATATGAGAACTTTTATTTTCCTTATGTTGAGTTGTCCATTTTAAAGCCTGTAGCCTTTGAGTTTCATCAATAAGTACATCAAGTCTTTCTTGTTTAATGCAAGCAACGTTGAGTCATTTGCTTCTCCCAAGTTATAAGTCTTATTTTAATCCTAATGCCATATTTTTCTGATATAGGCCAGATTCTTAGGCACAGCATACAGGTTGAATAGGTATGGTAAAAGGATAAAACCCTGATTCACACCTTTTATTTGAACAACTGCCTCTAAAAAAATGTTTTAAATACAATAGTGTGTTTACGTTGTGTTTCATATAATCATTGTTGCTGTTGTTGTGTACCATCAATTAAGCACCAAGTCATAGCTGACCCCGCAGAGGCAGTTAATTGAATGAGAGGAGATTGTCCACCCCCCATCTGCCCAATAAACTCATATCCTAGTAATTTTTGCCACTTCGCATCTCATGCCCCCTTTTCCTATTTCCTTTCCCCTTTCGGATATTTATTTGTATCTAACTAGTTATTCTTCTATTTTTACAATAATGGTCTTATGCGGTACTTGCCCTTATGAGACTGAGTTAGTTCACACAGCATAGTGTTTTCTTGACTCACCATGTTATTTATATAACATTTTATGAAATTGTTGTCTCAGTGTTACAGAACAACTGCTTTTTTTAATCTACATATAGGTTCTGCATGAGTACAAAGAAGCTTTCTGAAATTCCGATTCTTACCAACATTATCTAAATTTTATTATTATCCACATGATTGAATGTTTTGTATGTCAAGAAAAGACAAGTAAATGTCTTTCTGTTTTCAATGTATATATAACTCTAGCCTTCCCCCCCCCATTTTTTATTATTATCTTCAGCAAAATTTTAATTCTGAGTGTTCAATAATTTCCACATACTATTGGATTGAATTTTTTTAAAAATAGGCTCAAATATAGACTTTTCCACATTGGTTGACACTGAAAAATTTCAGTAACTACCTGGATATGAACAAGAGCCAATGGGAGTAAAGGAAGAAGTTAAAGCTATACTGGAGGCATTGTCAAAAAATAATGACTCAGAAATTGATGAAATACCAACTGACATGATTGACTTAACAGATTCATACTCAGGTTTCACTTGGAGCTTATCAATCTTTGGTCTTATACCAAGGTTTTCCAGAGATTGACCTATTATGAGTTAAATGTCTCCATTAACAGATTTAGCCCTGGATGTGCTCTCCAGTCTATGCAGGAAGTTTGGAGGACAGCTGCTCCTGGCCAAATGTCTGAAAAAGATCCATGTGGTTTCCGTTTCAAGAAAGATGATCAAACAAAATGTGGGAATTATAGAACAATACCATTTCTATCTTATGCAGAACATCTCTGAATATCATCCAAAAATAGCTAGAACAGTATATTGACAGAGAACTGTTGGAAATTCAAGCTGAGTTTAGAAGAAGTCATAGCACACCAGGGATATCACTGGGCATATCAGATGGATCCTAGCTGAGAGCAAAGAATACCAGAAAAAAGAATGTCTATATGTGTTTTACTGACTATGCTAAGGCATTATAACAAACCATGACTAACAATGAAAAGAATGGGAATTCCAAAACACTTAACAATGCACATATGAAATTTATATCTAGAACAAATATTTTTATCTGAGTAAAGCAAGGGAACACTATGATTTAAAATCAGGAAAGCTATTCATCAGAGCTGTATTATTTTTTCTCCATAACTATTCAGTCTGTGGACTGAACAAATAATTTGAAAAGCTGGACTATATGAAGAAGAATGTGACCTCATGGTTGGACAAAGAATCATCAACAACCTACATACATTATGCAGAGGACACATTACTTGCTGAAAGGGAGGAGGACTTGAAACACTTGCTGCAGAAGATCAAATACTACAACTTTTTTTCCATACGGATTATATCTCAACAAGGGTGGTGAAACTTCATTTCACATACTTCAGGCATGTTGCTAGGAAAGACTATTCCTTGGAGAGGGACATTATGCTTGAAAAGTTCAGTGAAAGAGAGGTCTCTATCAATCAATGTGACAGATTGATACAGTGACTGGAGTGGCACCAAATGTGTCAGAGATAGTAAGAAGAGCATATAATAGAACAAGTTTCAGATCTGTTGTTCGTAAGGTTTCTATGAGTCATACTTTATTTGACAGAACCTAACAACAATGGACTTCTCCAGTTGGTTAGGGAGCTCAAGTGGCTTAGAGGTAGGGAAGCCACAATGCTAACCAAAGGACATTGCAGTTTAAATCTACCAGCTACTCTGTGGAAGAAAAATGAGCAAATCTTCCTGTGTAATTTATTGCCTCTGAAAATCTACCAGTGGGTCAGCTATGAGTCGAATGCAAAGTCGAAGTCAACTGCAACAACCAGAACTTTGGCCACCACTCATCTAGCATCAGTTTGTCACACTGTGGTGGCAGCACATATTTATGGTTCTAGAAGCTATGGCACCGCTATTTCAAATACCATCCATGATAGACTGGCTACAGCACATCTTCCAAATGAAGAAAGACTAGGAAACAAACTTGGCTATCCAGTTCTGCAATAATGATCTTTTGGAAACCTTAGGAATAACAGCAGAACATTGATAGATGGCCAGCAGAGATCTTCAAATTAGAAGGCATTAAAATAGTGTCTACTTAAGTGCCATAGATAAGTACAGCTTTCAGCCAATAAGGAACCTATATTGGCTACTGTTGAGACTCAAAATGAGGAATTACAACTGTAAGTACATGTTAACAACTGGAATGTACAATGTACAAAGTATGACTCCAGAAAAGCTTGAAGATGTAAAAAATGAAACAGAGTGCACAAAGATTTATATTCTGGTTACCAGTGAGCAGAAGTAGATTGGTATTGAGCATTTTGAATGAGGTAATAATGTGGTCTACTATGTAAGCAATGCCAAATTAAATCAATATGGTGTTGCACTCTTCCCTAAAAAAAAAATATTTCAAGATCTCTCCAGAATCAAAACTCTGTTATTGATAATATCAATAGGTACACAAAGAATTGAAAGAAGGAGTGTCATCCACTCCCAAAATAGCTTGCTTCTGGAAACCCTATGAACTTGGAGAAAGGATGAAAGTTATACAAGTTTTGAGATCTTTCATTCATAGGGTCACTATGAGTCATCTACGACTTGATGGTGCTTAACAAGAACACAAAAGAACACCTGTTACTTTAACTATTTTTCAAATTTATAAAACAATCACTAAAGCCAAAAATTTAAAAATTGAACATTTCAACTAACATCTGTAGTTTGAAATTGATCAAACATTTAATCAAGATGCATTAATAGTAACTTTTGTTGTTGTTGTTAAGTGCCGTCGGGTCACAGGTGACTCTTACTGACTCTGTGAACAAAAGTCCTGCACACTTCCTGTATAATTTTCATCCTTTCTCCAGGTACATAGGGTTTCCAGAGGCAAGCTATTGTGGAAGTGGATACCACTCCGGCATCCAAGCTTGTTTTAATTGGGGAGCTTCACCAAACACTGTTCACCATGGGTAACAGTATTTGGCTTCACCACAAACACAAGTTACCTCTGTACAGCAAGTGTACATACCAGGCTTACACGACCTAGAAGAATGTTTTACCAAAAACAATTAAAGGCTGGCCCACCTTAATAGTAACTAGTGACTGAAATATAAAGGTTAGATACCAAGAAGAAAAATGGTAGAATTTGTTTGGTTCTATATTCATTTGCATAGAAAATTTGTATACATTGGGTTTCTTTTTTTATTATACAAGTTTATGTACATAATTTAAATACATTGTTTTTCACACCAGTTCCTTCCCATTTCCCTAACACCCCCACCTATCAAATTGTGCAACCCCATAATTAATTCCCCCTACACATCCTCAGCCCTTTGTTTCCACCCTCCACATCCCCCCCGACCCTCGTACTCATTCTACAAAAACTGTTTATACAGTATTTGTCCTTATGGAAACGAGTTCGTTCACTCAGCATAATGCTCTCCAGTCCCTCCCAAGTTAGGTAATAATTTACAAAATTATTGTACTGCATAGTATTCAACAGTGTGAATGTACCATAACTTCTCAATTAATTCTATTATGGTTGGCCATTAGATTGAAATGGAAATTGCCAAATTTATTTCAAGAGACTCTGAATAAGCAAACCACTTTTGAGAAATGAAAATGAAGTGAGAAGCATAGCACTCCCTGACCTCAAAACCTACTGCACAGTGGTAGTAACCAAAACAGCATGGTACTGGTACAATGGCAGGCACATAGACCAATGGAACAAAATTAAAAACTCATAAATTGATCCAACTATCTACAGTCAACTGATATTTGACAAGGAAATATAACTTATCAAATGGGGAAATGGCAATCTCTTCAACAAACAGTGCTGGCAAAACTGGACTGCCACCTGCAGAAAGCTGAAACAGGATTCATGTCTCACACCATACACAAAAATCAACTAAAAGTGGATCAGAGACCTGGGAGTAAAACCCAAAACCGTAAAGTTTATGAGACAAACTTGAGTAAAGCTTAGAAGGCCTAATCTATGGTAATAAGAAACTGCCAGGAGATCCAAGATGGTGGCAGAGGCAGAGACAGCGTGGTGAGCTGCGGGAGCAGCGAACCACTTAAAGAAGGGCCATTATGGCCTTCCACAGACTTCAGCTTATTGATAATTGAACACTTAAACAGTTGATGACTGGCCCTCAGTGAAGATCAAGGCTCAACAACAGGAATTTAAGGATTCCCAAGGAGAAATGGGTGAGTCTCGTGGCTCCCCCACCCCCTGCAGAGCCCTCGCTGAGCCGCACAGCCACTGCAGCTCCATGAGGCTTCCACAGCCAGAACAAATGGATTCCCTCACCCAGGATGAATGCTGGGCACCGGCCCTCCTCAAGACTGGTGCAGTGAAGCCATCATGCTGCCGCAGGGTGGACTTGGTCTGGAGAGAATTCTTGGAGCCAGGATGGTGGCTGTGAGGGAAGCAGGTGCCCTCCGGCCGCCCACACAGGAGGGGCCGCACACCAGCCAAGCACCTGTGCAGTGGGGTGGGGGGGCGTGCCCCCAAGGGCCGCCTGTGCTGGGGGGGCC
>NW_006400089.1:2015676-2019356 GCF_000299155.1 Elephantulus edwardii | reverse complement strand
TATGTTTTTCCCAATAAAAAAAAAGAAAGTGCCAAATACAGCCAGAATTAGACAATCTGAAGAGGATAAAATTTATGAATGGAACTTGCTAAAGATTAACACCCTGTGTGAATCAAAAACTTCTTCCAACAGGGTGAAAAGAAAACCTACTATTTACTGGGAACAATTTGCAATACCAGCTTAGACAAGAATCTCATAGTGAAAGTTTACAAAATATTCCTGGACAGCCACAAGAAAAAGACATAATCCAATTACAAAATGGGCAAAAGACATGGAAAAAAATTTCACAGGGGAAGATATTCAAATGGCCAACAGACAGATGAAAAAATGTCCAAAATCCCTGGCAATAAGAAAAATGCAAATCAAAACCATAATGGGATACCATCTCACTCAAATAACAGTGGCAAAGTTTAACAGGACAGCAAGTCATATATGTTGGAGAGGATGTGGGAAGATAGGAACTCTTACACATTTTTGGTGGGATTGTACAATAGTACAACCACTCTGGCAGGTAATTTGGCACTTCCCCAAAAAGCTGAACAACCTACAACCAGGAGAAGATAAAATAGATGAATGGGACCTTCTCAGAATCAAATCCCTATGCACATCAAAAAACTTCTCCAACAGGGTAAAAAAGGAAGCCACAGACTGGGAAAAAGTGTTTGGTAATGACATATCAGATAAGGGACTTATGTCCAGAATTTATAAAATAATTGAGCATGACAAAAAGCTAAAGGTAAATAATCCAATTGAAAAATGAGAACAGGATATGAACAGACACTTCATCAAAGAAGACATTCAGATGGCTAACAAGCACATGAAGAAATGTTCAAAATCCCTAGCTCTAAGAGAGATGCAAATCAAAACAACTATGAGATATCATCTCACCCCAGTCAAAATAGCAAAATTTAACAGAACAGCAAGCAATAAATGCTGGTGAGGTTGTGGAGAAACTGGAATCCATATTCACTGTTAGTGGAAGTGTAAAATGGTGCAACCACTGTAGAAGGCGGTATGGTGCTTTCTCAAAAAGTTGCAAATAGAGATACCATTCGACCCAGCAACTCCACTACTGGCAATATACCCCAAAGAGACCATAATTGACATCCAAGCAGATATATGCACACCCATGTTTATTGCAGCTTTGTTCACAATAGCAAGGAATTGGAAACAACCTAAGTGCCCATTAACAAACAAATGGACAGAGAAGAAGCTGTGGTATATTCACACAATGGAATACGATGCTGATTTGAAAAACAAGGAATTCATGCAATATTATTCAAAATGGGTGACCCTGGAGGACATTATGCTGAGTGAAGTATCTCAGTCACAAAAGGACAAACACAGCATGGTGCCACTGTTGTAAAACAGGACTGACATCAGGGTTGGTGGGAGACTGAGAAAGGTGGGTTCAATAACATATATTGCATTGAAACAGTTGATGGAGAAAACCGTTCAAAAGGGATATGTGATTAGGTATTTTTAGGTATTTTTTATTATGACAGGAGTCCAGAGTGAGGGCTGCATAGGGAGTAGACCTGGGGAGAGGGATTCTAAAACAATGAAAGAATTTTCCTTTTAGTTTTCCAAGAGGGTAGTGTAATTGGGGGTAGGTTTGGGTGGGGAGAAAAGTACAACAATGAATGAATGTAAATCCAAAGTCTCTGTAAATTTTCATTGAAATTAATAATAACTTAAAAAAGAGAAAGAAAAAAAAGCTGAACATAGAAATTCCATATGATCCAGCTATTCCATTCCTTGGAATACACCCCAAGAAAATGAGAACTGAAGCTAAAATGGAGACTTGTACACCAATGTTCATAGCAGCTTCATTCATCATAGCAAGAACATTGTATATTCTGTTTCATTCATGTACATTATGTTTCACATATTATTTCATCTAACGGATTTTTTATGGTCAACATTCTTCATAAATACCTTTTTTAAAAGCATAAACAAAATATTAAGTGCATGGACTTTGCCTGATAAAATAGACACCAATCAAATTGATTCTATCTATGGATAGAGAAGGCGGAGAAGCATAATATCATTAGTCATTACAAGATAAGGGGCTGACTGTGAAAAAGACCATCAATTGCTCATATGTAAATTCAAACTGAAGCTGAACAAAATGAAAAACAAGTCCATGGCCTTGAGCGTATCCTACCTAAATTTGGAGAACATCTCTAGAATATGGCTGGTGCCTTGAACACTAATGACAGAAGAACAGATGAGTTATGTGATGACATCGTTCATGAAGTAAGCAAAGAATATTAAAAGGACAAAAAAGAAAAGTTTCAGAGGATGTCAGAAGAGACTCAAAATTTTCTCTAGAATTCAGAAAGGCTGAAGAAAAATGACAAAATAGCAAAGAGGGCTGAATAGAAAGCTTCAAAAAGTGGCTTGAGAAGAAAAATCAAAATAATATGATGAAATTAGCAAAGACCTGGAGTTAAAAAGATTGAAAGAAGAATACAACAGGTATTTCCTAAGCTACAAGACTGAATAAAATATTCAAGCCTTGTGTTTTAAAACAGGAAGTTTCTATGGGTAAAATATTGGATGACACAGAAATCACCAAAGAAGATGAAAATAAGACAAAGTCACTTTACCAAGAAAAATTGGTAATTTCAATTCAATTCAATTTCAAGAAGTTACATATGATCAAGAACCAAATGTATTAAAGAAAGATGAGTAAGATGCACTAAAGGCACTGGCAGGAAAGAAGGGCCCAGGAACTGATAGAGAAAGTATACTTACTCACTTTAATGATGTATTTCAATTAAATAATTACTAAAGACCAAAAAGCTATTATTTGAACAGAGGAGGGGAGCATTGTATTATATAAAATCAGAAAATGTGTGTGTCAGGGACACATCCTTCCTCCAAACTTATTCAATCTCTATATTGAGAAAATCATTAGAGAAGCTGGATGATTTGGAAAAAGTGTGGCATTAGGATAGGAGGAAGACTCATCAATACCCTGCATTACGCAGATAACAAAACCTTGATTACTGAAAGGCAGGTGAAATGAAACACTTCTTGCAGAAGGTCACAAATATTACAACTTTCAATATGGATTGCATCTCAACATTAAAAAGGCAAAAATCTTCACCACTAGACTGATAAGCAACATCATAAAAGATGGAGAAAATATATAATTGTCAACTATTTCATCTTACTTGGATCCATAATCAATACCCTTGATATAAGAAGTGAGAAGACCAAAATATGTATTGCATTAGGAAGTCTGCTATCAGTAATTTCTCTAACTTACTTGGGAGCAATGATGTCAGTTTAAACACTAAGGTACGCCTGATTCATTAAACACTAAGGTACGCCTGATTCAGGCCACCTTCTTTTCAATCACTTGCTGCTTATTGGAGAGCTGGACAATAAATAAGGATGTTGTGGTTGTTGCTATGTGCTATCGAGTCGTTTGCGACTCATAGCGACCCTATGTACAAGAGCTCTATACGCTCTTCTATCCTGTGCCAACCTAGCCATCTCAAATGCGCTTATTCCCACCTCTCCAGTCAAAGAATCGATCCATCTCGTTAAAGGTCTTCCTCTCCTTCGCCGCCCCTCCACTCTGCCAAACATGATGTCCCTCTCCAAGGACCAGTCCCTCCTTGCAACATGCCCAAAATATGTCAGACGAAGCTTCAGAATCCTTGACT
>NW_006400089.1:2013293-2014831 GCF_000299155.1 Elephantulus edwardii | reverse complement strand
TTCTCCTGGTATTCTTTTGCTTTCTGCCAAGATCCATCTAACATTAGCTATAATATCCCTAGTACCACGACCTCTTCTAAATCCAGCCTTCACATCTGGCAGTTCTCTGTTGACATATTGTTCCAAACGTTTTTGGATACTTTTCAGCAGAATCTTGCTTGTTTTTTATATCGATGATATTGTTCGATAATTTCCACACTCTGTTGGGTCACCTTTCTTTGGAATGGGAACAAATATCGATCTTTTCCAGTCAGTGGGCCGCTGGCTGTTCTCCAAATTTCTTGGCACAACTTAGTGAGCACATACAGGCCAGTGTCTGTTTGCTGAAATATTTCAATTGGTATGCCATCAACCCCTGAAGCCTTGTTTTTTGCCAGTTCCTTCAGAGCAATATGAACTTCCTCTTTCATCACCATAGGTTCTTGCTCACGTGTCATTTCATGAAATTCTTCTGTGTCAGCCAATTCCTTCTGATATAGTGACTCTGTGTATTCCTTCCATCTTCTCTTGATACTTCCTGGATCATTTAATATTCTGCCCAAAGTATCCTTAAGTATTGTCACCCGTGGCTTGAATTTGTTTTTCAGCTCCTTCAGCTTAAGAAACACAGAGCGAGTTTGGCCCTTTTGGTTTTCTGACTCCAGCTCTCTGCACATTTCATTATAGTATCTTGCTTTGTCATCCCGGGCTGCCTTTTGAGGACAGTAGAAAAATTGATGCCTTTGAGCTTTGGTATTGGTGAAGATCACTGAACATGGACTGCCAAAAAAACAGACAGATCTTGTAAAAAGTTCAGACATGCTCCTTGGAGGCAAGGATGATGAAACTTCATCTCACCTATGTTGGGCATGTTGTAAGATAGGTTATTTTTTGGAAAAAGACTTCAAACTTAGAAAGAGGGAAGGTCAGCAAAAGAGAGGAAGACACTTAATGAGATGGAGTGACATGTTAATTACTGTAATGGGCTTAAATGTGTTACATATGATGAAGATGGCACAGGATAGAACAGAGTTCAAAGTTGTTGTTCATAGTGTTGCTATGAAATGTACTTGACTCGATGGCACCTAACAACAACAACAAAAACAAATGCCATTTAATGTCAAGGACTTGAGGATGATAATATTAAATGCACTTAATTTTACATTCTATCACCAATATATGGACCAAAATAATCACCAATTACCAAATAATATACCACTGTGAAATATGTGATGCACTTTTTTAATTAATTTTAATGAATGTTCAGAGAGACTTTGGATTTCCATTCATTCGATGTTGCATTTTTCTCCCTGCCCACTCCTTCCCCCCAGTTCATTCTTCTCTTTGAAAAGTAAAAGAACAATTCTTTCATTGGTAGAAAATTCCCCCTACCCCCAAGTGCACAGCACTAAGCAGCCTTCATTCTGGACTCCTGTCATGACCATAATACCCAATCATATACTGCTATTAGAATTATGTAGTGACCTTTCTTGTCCTCTTTGATGGTTTCTACATTGATATTTATTTTATCAGAGATTAATATGGCTGTTGTTGTTGTT
>NW_006400089.1:2007755-2008645 GCF_000299155.1 Elephantulus edwardii | reverse complement strand
ATCAGATGGGCAGCTACCGAACTTGTGCGTTTCTCTGACTTTCTGACTTCAGAAATATGTCAGTTCAGATTCCTACGTACCGGGCCGTGCTGCTTATGGCGGCGCTGGAGAGGGGGCGCTGAGCAGTTGGCATGAGCTTTGATCCAAACCTTCTCCACAACAATGGACACAATGGGTACCCTAATGGTACTTCAGCTGCACTGCGTGAAACTGGGGTTTTGAAAAACTGCTAACCTCTTACGGATTTATTCAGTGTTCAGAACGTCAAGCTAGACTATTCTTCCATTTTCACAGTATAATGGCAACCTACAGGACTTAAAAGTAGGAGATGATGTTGAATTTGAAGTATCATCTGACCGGCAGACTGGGAAACCCACTGCTGTAAAACTAGTGAAGATAAAAACAGAAATTCTCCCTGAAGAATGAATGAATG
The DNA here is from genome assembly GCF_000299155.1 of Elephantulus edwardii. Lineage (NCBI taxonomy): Eukaryota > Metazoa > Chordata > Mammalia > Macroscelidea > Macroscelididae > Elephantulus > Elephantulus edwardii. The sequence continues at coordinate 2,008,212 of NW_006400089.1, read as the reverse complement.
GACAAGTTGTGTGCTCTGTTCCTCACAACTTAGAGAGTAAATCTCCAGCTGCCCTGGGTCAGAGTCCAACAGGGAGTGTATGCTACTAAGGTAATGGGGAAGTGTTTTATCTGACTTATACTCCTGAAGATGTTGAAAGAAATGTTCCGCTGGAAACTGGAGATAAAATAAACTTTGTAATTGATAACAATAAACATACTGGTGCTGTAAGTGCTTGGAACATTATGCTGTTGAAAAAGAAACAAGCTCGCCGTCAGGGAGTAGTTTGAGCCATGAAGGAGGCATTTGGCTTTATTGAAAGAGGTGATGTTGTAAAAGAGATATTCTTTCACTATAGTGAATTTAAAGGAGACATAGAAGCATTACAGCCTGGAGATGATGTAGAGTTCACAATCAAGGACAGAAATGGCAAAGAAGTTGCAACTGATGTCAGACTATTGCCTCAAGGAACGGTCAT
>NW_006400089.1:1995848-2007101 GCF_000299155.1 Elephantulus edwardii | reverse complement strand
GCTGAGGATGGCATTATTGCTTATGATGATTGTGGGGTGAAACTGACTATTGCTTTTCAAGCCAAGGATGTGGAAGGATCTACTTCTCCTCAAATAGGAGATAAGGTTGAATTTAGTATTAGTGATAAACAAAGACCTGGTCAGCAAATTGCAATTTGTGTGCGACTTTTAGGTCGTAATTCCAACTCCAAGAGGCTCTTGGGTTATGTGGCAACACTGAAGGATAATTTTGGATTTATTGAAACAGCCAATCATGATAAGGAAATCTTTTTCCATTACAGTGAGTTCTCTGGTGATGTAGATAGCCTGGAATTGGGGGACATGGTCGAATATAGCTTGTCCAAAGGCAAGGGCAACAAAGTCAGTGCAGAAAAAGTGAATAAAACACACTCAGTGAATGGTATTACTGAGGAAGCTGATCCCACCATGTACTCTGGTAAAGTCATTCCCCCCCCCCTAAGGAGTGTTGATCCAACACAGACTGAGTATCAAGGAATGATTGAGATTGTGGAAGAGGGGAATATGAAAGGTGAAGTGTATCCATTTGGCATAGTTGGGATGGCCAACAAAGGGGATTGCCTGCAGAAAGGCGAGAGTGTCAAGTTCCAGTTGTGTGTCTTGGGCCAAAATTCACAGACAATGGCCTACAATATCACACCCCTGCGTCGAGCCACAGTGGAGTGTGTGAAAGATCAATTTGGATTCATTAACTATGAAGTAGGAGATAGCAAGAAGCTCTTTTTCCACGTGAAGGAAGTTCAAGATGGCATTGAGCTACACGCAGGAGATGAGGTGGAGTTCTCAGTGATTCTTAATCAACGTAGCAGCAAGTGCAGTGCCTGTAATGTTTGGCGAGTCTGTGAAGGCCCCAAGGCTGTTGCAGCTCCAAGACCTGACCGGCTGGTCAATCGCTTGAAGAGCATCACCCTGGATGATACCAGTGCTCCTCGCCTAATGGTTCTTCGTCAGCCAAGGGGACCAGATAACTCAATGGGATTTGGTGCCGAAAGAAAGATCCGTCAAGCTGGTGTCATTGACTAATCACATCCATAAAGCACATCATTAATCCACTATGATCAAGTTGGGGGGATTTTGGTGAAGGGTTCTAAATATCTCCCTCTTCATCCCTCCGACAATCTTCCTCATGTTATGTTTAAAAAAAATAAATAAATTTAAGAAAACCATTTTAAAATTATGCACAGTTGCAGCCTGGAAAACTTAAAGGTGGCGCCTTATAGTATCAATTTTAGGAGCTTTATTTGGTGCATTTAACGCAACTGGTAATTGCAAAATCCACTTCGCCTATATAAGTGATAAATATAGACTGTTGATCTTCTTGGCCCTTTGAAATTCTGCACTTCATATTTAGTGTCTACCGTTAATTTCTGGCAAGATGTTCTGCCTTAGCACTCAGTTGCAGACTTTTCTTTCCTGTTCATTATGCTTTGATTCTGAGGACCATATGAGGGTAGACTATATATTCCCTTTTGAAGAATTTACAAAAATTTATATAAGCAAACCATTTCCTTAAGTTGATGGCCAAATATTAAAATGTTATTTTTCATACCATTTATAATCTTGTCACAGTCCACTTAACGAAGTTTGGTTAGATTTCAGTGAAAATTATCTTCCAGAGTATTTTATTTTCTTCTGGGGTGAGGGTAGTATATATGGTGCAGAATTTCATGGAAATGAAGTGTGTCAGCAATGTGATAATTTAAACGTATAAAAACAAAACAACGGACAGATGCACAAATTTGCTGCTGCTTAGATCACTACAGCTTCTAGGACCCAGTTTCTTTTACTGATTTCAAAACAAAACAAAAAAATTAAAAAAAGTTGTGCCTGAAATGAAAAAAAAAATGTCAGTTCAGCGCCTGCTAGGGCAATCTCTTGTTGCTAAGACAGGTCAAGGTGCTCCCGTTTAAAGGCAAGTTGATTGCCCAGACATGTAGGCACTGGTGTGGAGCCAAATGGGGGGAGGCAGGCAAAGGGTTGGGTGATTGCAAGGGCAGGTCAAACACTTGGGGGACCTTGCTCAAACCTCTGCTTTCTCAGTGTGCTCATGACTGGGGACCTTACTCAAATTCCTGCTGTCCGTTCCCTACCCAGTGTTTTTCTCAGTGTTCCCTGCCTGGTGGCACTTACGCAGGTGCCCTCACACAACAGCCCCTGTTCCAGCAGAGTCCTGGATCTGACAGGATCCGAGAAGTCAAGGTCAAATTCCCACCAACCCACTAGCCTCTGGCTGGTCTGCAGAGTTCACAGAAGCCAACTGGCTGGCTCGTTTTGGGCAGTTGGTGTAGCCCAAGAGAGCTCGGCCAAATTCCCCACCAGTGGGCACGCCTTTAGGTGCTCTCCCAGGTAATCAGCAATGCCCCAGTAAACACAGCCAAGATCCTACCGGCCTTTCTCCTGCCAGGTTAGTTCCACAACAGCTCATCTGATAGTCCGGGTGATGGCTGGATCCTTGGTGGTGCCCTAGGTCACAGGGCTGTGGTGGGGACTGAGGTGCGTGGTTGTGGAGCTGCAAGGGGGGTGGGGGAAGGGGAGGAAAGCATGGGACTAGGGAGCCTAAGGAGCACAGGGCTTGGACACTACCACCAAGAGGTGGGGGCGGGGCTTGGGCGCTGCTAGGAGTTTATGCAGCAGCACCCTGTGTGTGGGGGGTCACACAGGTGCGGGCTGCAGGGGGGTCACACAGTGGCGGGTAGTCTTGGCTCCTCCGTGGTCTCAAGGTGTTCGCTCCTCTGGAATTCTGCGGTGGGTGGCTGACTGTTGCTCTTCCCGGGTCTCTTTCCGGCCCATCTGGCGGTGGAGTTCCATCTCATATATCGCTTTTAAACAGTTCTCTCCCTCATCTGTTTCAATGCAGTATACATAATTTATCCAATCTTTCTCAGTCTCACCCCAACCCTGATGTCAGTCCCATTCTACCACAGTAGCACTGTTACACTGTTTACTGAGATATTTCACTCAGCATAACGTCATTCACGGTCAACCATTTTTAATAACATGTCATGAGTTCCTTGTTTTTCAATGCAGTGTAGTATTCTATTGTGAATATACCACAGCTTCTCTATCCATTTATTTGTTGATGGCATTTAGGTTGTTTACAACTCGTTGATATTTGTGTGCTAACATATTCTTATTGAACTATAAATATGTTATTTATATAATGTACCAAACAAAAAGTACCCACACAATCCTTTTTGTGCTGGTTACATTAATGATTTTTTTTACATTTTTCAGTTTAATAAAACCTTTCAAAGATTAACATACCCCACACTAACACACAACAATTTTTTCAGTGGCCTTCCAATAAATTAAAACTCACAGAAACTTCATGTGTCAGGACAGAATTGTGCTCCAAAAGGTTTCCACTGGCTAATTGTTCATGATCTTTTGAAACGCAGTTTCACATACTTTGGGCATGTTGGCAGAAAGGACCAGTCCTTGGAAAAGTACAACGTGCTTGGGAGGGTAGAAAGTCAGTTCAGGACAGGAAGACCCTGGATGAGACAGATTGACACAGTGACTGTGGCAATGAAGGCCACTGTGCCAGACATGGTGAGGTTGTCTCAAGATAAGGAAAGGTTCAGAGCTATTATTCATAGAGTCACTATGAATCCAAGTTGACTGGACGACACATAGCAACAACATTGATCATTTTACTGCCAGAGAAATGTAGTGCTAACTTTACAATGCTGTTGCTTCCCATTGAGCTAATTCTAACTCACAGTGACTCTATATGACAGTATGCTGCATGGGGTTTCCTAGACTGAAATCATTTTGACAGCAGGTTACCAAATTTTTCCTTTCACAAAGCAGTTGGTATGTTCAAACTGATGATCTTCTGTTTAGCAGGCAAGCACCTAACCTTTGCTCCAGCAGGGATTTTAAATGACAATAACATGTGCATTTTTTTAACAACGTTTTCCCCACTGTTTGAGATCATGATCTTTACCAGGCACAGGAATACTCAAACTCATTACCATGAAATAGGAAATGAGTCATAGTTGACTTTCTATTGGGTTTCTCAAGCTGTGAATCACACAAGAGGATATTTCCCATTTTTCTTCCACATAGTTTCTTGTAGATTCAAATGATCTGAAAAGTGTAGTCTTCAAACTAATGTGCTTTAGGAGAGAAACTGGGGAGATTTGTGATAATGGAAATAGGAAGAAATTATCACATGGATATCTACTTCAAACTTCTCCAGAGCTTACAAGGGACAACCTGTCCCTTGTAACTAACTAGTGCCATTCTGGTCTTCCAAAGTCGTTAACAAGAAACACTGTGGGCTCTCCTGTTGATGTATAAGCACTTTGAAGAAAAAAAAAAGTGCTTTCTGGTGAAAAGTAACCATAGCCATCTCATTTTTTGCTGATACATGGTGCTTCTTGTTAATATCCAAGTAAGATAGTCTAATAAGAACTCAGAATGATGCAAAGTGGTCAAAATAAAAGCCTCAAGGGTAGTCCAGGTGAAAATTTCACATGCCAATAATTTTTGGCTCTAGGAACCTATGAGTCACCAAGCATGTATTTTTAAACCAAAATTTTCTCACAGAGATAGACATTTTTGGCCAAGAAAATATTTGGGCTTTTGTACATTTCAACCTGCTGTCATGCACATGGTAGAAGCTGTACATACCTGAACTTAGGGCTATTAAGGTCTTTACTAAAAAGGACATATAATTCAACAGCTGAAAGATGTAGAAAACAGGAAATGAATTTGAACATGCTTACAATTTCACACATTAAGAAAAAATAATATGCATAGTACATAATACCTGTTTGTAAACTTTGGGCCAGCTGATCACGTGGACAAGGTAGTCTTTAACTTCTGTCCACTTGAGAGGACAGTCTTCAGCGTGAATCTCTCCATTAGCTTTATCCTCTGAAGTTGTGGACAAGGCTGAACACATCATCTTCTCTAGCGACCTCTTCATGGGAACCTGGAAGCAGTATGGAAAATACGTACAAGTAAAACATTTTTTTCTAGAACAGTTCTCCTCTAAGAATAATCCTATAATCTAATAAAAGTAAATTCGCTTGGCTGAAAAGTTTGATAGATCAGGAGTGTTGCATACAAGGCCTAAGCACATTCACTCTGAAGAGAGGAAGAAAATGCATTCCTTCTCTTCTGCACAGCCCAGAATCAACAGAAGCAGTTGCTTCTTCAAGATCAGTGACTAGAGCAGGATATAACAAAATTGTTCATCTTCACCCTTGTGAAAAATAAGTATGAGTAACTGAAGCTTAAGTGATACTTTGTGTTAACGAAGTTATTTTGCCTGGAAATAACAAAAGAATATGAATTTGAGATTCTGGGTCACAATTTCAAGTCCGATAGGAGGTTGTTATTGTTTGCCATTGAGTCAGAATTAACCCATAGCTGACCCTCCAGAGGTTTTCAGAGGCAGTAAATCTCTTTGGAGAAGATTGCCCATTTTTCTCCCATTTAGCACCTGGTGCCTGTGGGTTGGCAGTGCAGCTTCTTATCAGTAGGCCACCAAAGTGTCAAAGTGGCCATGTGTAAGAAAGGAAACAAATTGCTTGTATCTCATGCTTGTATCTCAGCCATGTATGACCCTTGATTAGTTCTTTTCAATGCCACACAGCTCCTGAGCCAGTAGGCTGTGTCTGAGCAGGAAGCTGAGTCCACATTGGTTTGAGTAAGACTACAAACCAATGCAGTCAGCATTAGACTCAGTCACAATAGACTTAGACATGGGAAATGAGACTTCCTGGACACTGTCAGGGACATGGCAGGAAAGACAGGAATCTTTGAGTCCAATTTTCAAGAGCAACTGGCTTTCTGAAGAAAAACAGTGACTACATTTAGATAATATAATGCTACCATGAAATCTTGAATAGTGAATTACACAGAGACCGTACAAGAGGGCCTGTATCTAGTCGGATCCATGTCCCCAAGGTCAGCTGAGATGTGGCTCTTCTTTAACCATTAAGTAGCTCAAGTCTTAATAAACTTCCATCTTTGGGTGGAGTTTGGAACACTTGGTGAACCAAAGAATGATATGTAACTCTTAGATCTTGTATCATCCAAAGCAAAATTCTTGGCTCATGTGCTAATATTGGAGAAAGAAAACTTCCAGTTTGTCCTTACTAGAGATATAGAGATATCAACAGAGGTCCAGGCCCTGAGAGTGTATCTTGGCCAACCTCCTTACTGTACACAGTTTAGAAAATAAGACTCACCTCTGGTAAGTCCAAGCTGTTCTCAAGAAACTCCACCCCTAATAATAGTCATCTGTGTCATTGAAAAGGCAATCCAGGCCCAACCAGTATTCTGCTGCTGCTGCTCCATTTTTATAGTCAGAAAGGACTAGTCTTCAGATGTTTCAGTTGGCATTTTCAGATTCTCATCCTCTCATTTGATCTACTCCTCTACTGCTGCTAGTTCCAAGATCACTAAAGTGACCTATTACTTCCACACAGTCTTTGTGTTCTGGGATACAATACACAAAGTAAAGGAAAAATAACAGCAGCAGGGCAGCTATGTCCAAGGAGCTCAAATTTTAATGGCAGACTCTTCCCTGTTAATATTGTCCACACTTCAAGTAGCAAATCATTCTAGGTTCACTGTCAGTGACAATCAAACATGGGTACCTCATTTAGTCTAGTTGAATAATTCAAGATTTGTTCTGAGCGGAGTTCATCAAAACCAAATTGGGATTTCAGATCAGACATGATCATCTGTGGCGCCAACACCACATCCTTCAGGGACAGATTGTATCCGGACTCTATGAAAAAAAAAAGATACTTTATGTTATCAGTTGTTTTTATATTTTGGCATGCATGAAAATGTTTCAGAGGGGAAAGGTGCTGCCTTTATTTATAAAAGAAAAAGAAAGGAAGAGTGCATATCATCTAAATTGGTAAATAGGAAAAGAGAACAAATCTAATACTTGTTAATATTGAAAGAGTGGTGAGATGTATCACATTCCCTAGTATAAATAATATCCGTTTCTAGAGAGTAATTTAATAATATATTTCAAAGGCCTTAAAAAATTCAATCTGTGAACCAAGTAATTTCACATCTATAACAATCTCAGAAATTCAGAAACAAGAACCAAAGTTAATGTTTTTGCTATTGCTGGGTGCTATTGAGTTAATTCTGACTCATATCGACAATGGAAACTGCCTGGTCCTGCACATCCTCAGAATTGTGATCTGTTTGATCCCATTGTTGTGGCCACTATTTCAGTTCTATCTCATTGTGAATCTTTCCTGTTTTGCTGTCCAATGATATTAGCAAGGATGATGTTCTTCTCAAGAATCATGTCCCTCACCCCTAAAAGAAGAATCAAGCTATACTATTTCCAAGACAGACTGGCTCATTTTTCTGGCAGTCTATGATATAGTCAACATTCTTAACCAACATCATTATTCAAAGTTATCAATTCTTTCATTCTTTTATTTCTAGTCTAGTTTTCACATGATAGTGATGCAACTAAAAATGCTATGATATGGGTCAGGAAACCTTATAGAGTGACAGGTATTCTGCCACAGATTTCAAGAAACTTCATTGTGGATCTAGAAATTCATGTTATAATAAAAGGCAATTGGAAGCAGGAGTCGTATCCACTTCCTAAACCACATGCCTCCTCAAACTGTATGAACTTTGATAAATGTTGATAATTATAGAAAGGCTTCAGGCCTTTTGTTCATAGAGTCACTATGAGTCAAGCTCAACTCAAAGGTAATCAACAGCAACAACTACAACATTTTATATTGGTTTGCTTATTGTTTATAAAGTTTGTATACATTGTGTTTCACAGTATTCTTCTCCTCCCCTTTTAAAAAATTTTATATTGGTTTGCTCACAAAGTTCCTATACATTATTTTTCATACTATTCTTTATTCACACTGTGTTTTATACAATCATTCCTATGCATTATGTTTTATAAAATTAAGCACCATTGGACCATGCTTATCATTACCTTGCCTTTTCAGGTCCCAGCCAAATCCTTCCTAATCCCCTCAACCCCCCTTTTGACCCACCAAATTGTGAAAGCCTGTAGTTTCACTTCTACCCATCTTCACCCCTCTGTTCGCACCTCTTCCTCCTTTGGGTCCCCATACATGTTTTACTAGTTATTTTTCTATTTTTACAATAATAATCTTAACATTTAATGCTCTCCAGTCTCTCTCAAGTTATGTAGTATTTTTTTAAATTGTTGCTGCATAGTATTCCATTGTGTGAATGTATCACAATTTCTTAATCTATTCAGTTGTGGTTGGGCATTTGGGCTGTTTCCATGTTCTTGTAATTGTGAATACTGCTGTTATGAAAATTGTTATACAAATCTCCATTTGTGTCTCAGTCCTAATTTCCTTGGGGTATAGTCCTAGTAGTGGAACAGCTGGGTCATACAGAGTTTCTATATTCAACTTTTGGAGGAACTGTCAAACTGCCTTCCAGAGTGGTTGTACCATTTTACAATCCCACAAACAGTGTATGAGAGTTCTCACCTCTCCATATCTTCTTCAACATTTGTTGCTTGCTGTCATGCTGAACTTTGCCACTGTTACTAGGGTAAGATGGTATCTCACTGTAGTTTTGTTTTGTTTTGTTTTGTTTTGTTTTGACCATCACTAGGTTTACTCACTGTAGTTTTGATTTGAGTTTCTCTTATTGCCAGTGATTTTGAGCATTCTTCATGTGTCTGTTGGCCATCTGAATGTTTTCCTTTTTGAAAAGTCTTTCTATGTCTGTTGTCCATTTAGCAATTGGGTTATTATCTTTTTTCTTCTGATGACCCAGGAGTATTAAACTTTTGTTAAGAGACCCTTGTCTGAAATGGTATTGCTGAATGTTTTTCCCGGTCAGTAGGTTTTCTTTTCACACTGTTGGTAAAAGGTATTTTGCAGCAGATTTTTTTGTGAATAGGTTTTTTTTTGTGTTGTTTTTTTTTAACATTTTGGTATCTGTTTCCCTAAACACTGACCACGGATGCAAGTAAAATTAAGCCTTTGACAACATCAATATTTTCTTCATATATTATGGTATTATTTACTGAACACTTTTAAGGGGTTTTGTTTTCTTTACTTGAAGCATAATATATACTGAAGATTATAGATTTGGAAATTAATTTCAGATCTTCTCAGAAAATAAGTTTCTGCCATCAGAATATTGCAAGTTATTAATGAGTTTTTCTCCAATCCTGATGTCACATTCTTCTTCAGATACTCTGGTATATGAGATAATTAGTTTAATATACAGGCTGAAAAATTATACTAAAAGTTAGAACCTTGACACACATCTTCCTGATTTTAAAGTATGTATTATGCCCTTATTCTGTTCAAAGACTATCTCTAGGTATAGGTTCTTAATGAAAACTGTTAATTGTTCTGAAAGTCCCATTTTTCACAATGTCATCCATAATACAGAACATAGAAAGAAAACACTGGGTGGTTCAAAACAGGAAAGGAGTGATCTTTCTTGTCTCCAAATGTTTCAATCTATATACTGAACAAATCATTCAGAAGGCTGGGCTTTAAGGGGAGAAATGTGTCATCAGGATTGGAAGAAGACTTATCAACAGTCAATGTTAGGCAAATGACACAATCTTGCTTGCTGAAACTGTGAACCTGAAGTACTTGCTGAGTAAGGTCAAGGACTATAGTCTTCAATATGGATTGAAGCTCAACATCAAGAAAACAAATATTCTCACCACTGGACCATCTGGCAGCACCATGATCAATGGAAGAGATTGAGGTTGTTGACAATTATTACTTGCTTAGCTCTATAATCAACACTCAGCAATCAGGAAATAAAAATATGAATTGTACTGGGAAAATCTGCTAACATGGACCTCTCCATAGTACTGAGAAGAAACAGTATCAGTCTAGAGACTATGGTGCACCTTATCCAGATCATGGTCTCCGCAATTACTTGCTATGTATAGAAAGCTGGACAAAGGAAGAAAGAAGAATTGATGCTAAGCTGGGGTGATGGAGAAGAGTCTTGAACAGATCGTGGACTAACAAGAAAACAAATAAATTTATCTTGGGGAGGATGAAACCAAGCTGATCCTTAGAGGTTAGGATTTTGAAGCTCTGTCTCACATATTTTGCACACTTAACCAGGAGGGACCAGTTCTTGGAGAAGGACATCATGCTTGGAAGGGTAGAGGAACAACACAGGAGTGGAAGATCCTGCATAAGATGTATTGATACAGTAACTAGAACAATGGGGATAAGAGTGTCAGAGTCAGGGAGACTGGCTCAAGACAGGGGAGGCTTCAGAGCTGTTGTACAGGTGACTTGACAGCACATAAAAATAACAACATCCGTAATTTGCTGAAATCCACAGAAGTTCTTCTGTAGATTTAATAAAACACAGGTAAATATCCTCATATATTCTTTACTTTGGGCCAAAATTCACCATACACAGTACTGATATCTTACATTCTATTTCCTATTCTGAAGCTGTCTTGGATTTCTGAAAAATCTCTTTTGAGGCAGGTACTGTTGCAAGCAACTTTTAATTACCTTCAGCATAATTTGACTTTTCTGTGATAGTAATGGTAATGCTTGATAATTTGAACATTTTCTTGAATCACTTTTGATCGCAAATATGAATCTTACAGTCAGTTAGCAAGGTTAACAAATTTCTTGGCTTATAAAGGTGAGCACTTACAGCGTTGCATCTTTTTGTAGAAGCAAGTCAATTGGTTATTTCAACAATTTCTGCCCCTTTGTTTCTAGACATGTAGCTAGACATTCTAGATATGTAAACGCTTTCAAAGAAGTTTGGTTAAATATCATTCCTTAATTTCATTGATTTCTTCCTTAAATATTGTTAGTTCTTAATCTTATGCTACCAATTGACCATTTCTTTTTGCCACAATGACTCTGTGTATTCGTACCTTCATTTGATGCTTCTTATGTAAATTTTTTACTCATGGAGTTTTCACTGCACCTCAAGACCTAAGTTTGTTCTGTAGTTCCTTCAACTTGTTCTTCCATTTTAGAATGCTAAACATGTTCTTTCAATCTGGTTTTCTAACTCTAGGTCTTTGCACCTTTCATTATAATATTCTACTTTGTATTCTAGAGCTGCCTTTTGAAATCTCTGGCACTTTTATCTCTTCTTCCCCCACTCCGACCCTCAGCCCCTTTTCACCTTGTCTTCTCTGTATTAAAGAGTAATCTTCAGAGTCTTTACTAATATATCTTTAGTTTTAATTTTTTTTTATTTAATGAATTTTCACTTTATTCA
>NW_006400089.1:1994128-1995189 GCF_000299155.1 Elephantulus edwardii | reverse complement strand
GTATACATTATTGAACCCATCTTACTCAGTCTCTCCCCAACCCCAAGGACAGTCCCATTCTACAACAGTGGCATCATGTAATATTTGTCCTTTCTTGAGATGATCTCTAAATTCAAGTAAGATACATGTAAGGTGGTATTTATTTTCATTTTTTTCAGCTTAAACTTGAATTTGTATATGAACAGTTGATGGTTTATTGAACAGATGGCTCCTAGTCTTGCTCTGGCTGATGGTAATTTAGTTTATTCATTTTTTCCCCAATTATCTAGTCAGTTTAATTCTTGTGAATTCCTTTTGGTTCAGTGCACACATATAGTCTCCACTGCTACTAAAAAATATTCCAACAAGTGTTGTTGTTAGGTGCCATCAAGTTGAGTATCATAGTGATCTTATAGACAGCAGATCTGAGACATGTCTTATCCTGTGCACAATTTCTAACACACACAGCAAGCCCATTGCAGCAGTCACTGTGCCAATCCACCTACTTGAGGATCTTCTTATTTTTTGCCAATCCTCCACCTCTCCAAGGATGATGTCCCTCTCCAAGGAACAGCCTCTCCCAGCAACATAACTGACATATATGAGATGGATACAAGACCAACCGATAAGACTCTATCACCAGGGTCATCCTTTTTTCAGCTGCTACTCATTTTTCTTTTAGATCATAATCACCAATGGTTATCAATGTATTTTAACACATATTGGATCAATTTTAAACTGCAGATGTTGATAAAACTTTCCATTTCATCATCTTTAGCATTAGTGACTAATATGTAATTTGAGTAATACTTATTTAATATCTTCTTGGTAGGTATATGAATATCAACCTTTCACTGACATCATAGTGCGTCAGGATAGATCTTGAAATGGTTTGGGTATTTTTTGTTTGTTTATTTGTTTTTACAATGAATATGATACTATTTCTCTACAATTCATCATTCCTAGGGAGCTCTGGTAGTCTTAGTAGTAAGGAGCTGTGCTGTCATCAAAAGGTATGTGGCTTGAATCCATCAGCTACTCCACTGAAGAAAAATGAGACATCTCCTCCTTTGTGATTTCTT
>NW_006400089.1:1985488-1993667 GCF_000299155.1 Elephantulus edwardii | reverse complement strand
GGGTTATAATTATTATTCTGAGACATGTCACAGTTGTAAATGTAGATCATGAACATTTTACTGTATTCACAACATTGCAATTCAATCTACTTTCAGAAGTCAGATATTGCCCAGTCATATTTGGAATGTCTTTCCATCTGAGAAATTCATCTTCTGGTACTATTGCAGACAATATTCTGCTTCTACTCATAAGGTTTTAACTGATCATTAAAAAAAAAGAAGTTTGTTGGTATAGTTCTTTTTCCTGTTAGGATGCACTGGTATTAAAGGCACATAGTTTGAATGCACCAGCTGCTCCTCAGGAAAAGGATGCGTAATCTCCCCCCATGCAATTAATTGCCTCTGAAAACCTGCAAAAGGGTCAGCTGTGGATCTGTTCTGACTTGACGGTACACAACAACACAACAATTTATTTTAGTATGGAAACTCTATTAAAATCTGCTCACTGTGGGTGAACCTACTGGTATTTGAAATACCAGAGACACTGCTTCCAGTATTACAGCAACATACACATCACCATAGTGTAAACGGTAGAAAAAAATTAATATACAAGAATTTTAGTGCTTTGGTTGTATAATGATTAATTATTGGAAATCTAGTAAGCATCTAGCAACATGAAAAGGTTATAATATATGTTGTTGTTGTTGTTGTTGTTATGTGCCGTCGAGTTGCTTGCGACTCATAGCAGTACAACAGCCCTAAGTGCTGCTCTGTCCTGTGCCAATCGCAGTCTCCGATACACCCATCCCGATTACCCCAGTCACTGAATCAATCCACCTCATAGAGGGCCTTCCCCTCCTGTGCTGTCCCTCCATCCTCTCAAGCATGATGTCCCTCCCCAAGGACCGGTCCCTCCTACCAACATGTCCAAAGTATGTAAACAAAATATATTAGGGGAGAATCTCACCATCAGCAAAGGAAAGGTAAGAGAATGCAGTGTGGGGCCCTTTAGGGCCAGAGAGACTTGAATCAGCTAGACATGCAGGAAAGCAGCAATTACCACAACAAGGAACCAGAGATCTAACATGAGACAGAACTGAACTTGGAACTGCTACAAAATGAGAACAAAGCTAATAGCAGCCTTCAATCAAGTTTTTGTAGGATTTTGAGTGACGTATGCCTAATTGGCAAGCTTGGTAACTTGGTAACTTCTGCCTAAAGCTGTGAGGCTGAAGGTTGAAAAACCTGAGACCATTCTTTGGAATCTGTTCTGACTGAGAAATTATATCTTGGTGTTAACTGAAATTATATCTTGTTAACTCCCCTAATAAATTACCACGTAATTGTGAGCGTATTCTATGTGCTCTGTGAGCTATTACAATGGATTTCAGAACCAGTAGACCAGTAGGATTGGTGTTAGAATTAGTAGTAAAAGGTGCAGGAGTGTGGGGGACATGTCTGACTTCATGAGAATTCATTTTGTGTTGTGGATGTTGTCGATATGAACAGTTTCCCTTAGTCAAATTAGTAGAGGTCAGATATGGTTATCTCCACAATATCCTTTTACAGTTCGTGCCAGCAGCAGAATTTGTTGCAATAGCTCTAGACTTATGAAGTGTGAGATTCTGTAAGAGTAAGAATTTAGGGACTTGGGAAGTTAAATTAGCTATGTTGTTTTTATTATTATTATAATTATCATTATTGTTATTTATTATTATTCGTTTGCTTACAAAGTTCATTTACTTTGTGTTTCACACTATTCTTCATTCATATTGTGTTTCTCACAGTCATTCTCATGCACTGCTTTATAAAATCAATCACCATTGGACCTTCCCCATCATTGCCCAATCTTTTCAGGTCTCTGCTGGATCCTACTAATTTCCTTCACCCCTTCCCTCCATCCATCAAACTGTGGTTTCACCACTCTGCTCCCTACTTTTGTTGGTAGTAAGAGGAAAGAAAAGTTGAGAAGCTCCTGCTTTTGGCCTGAAGCAAAAGGCAGAGGCCTGATACTATATGCATATGAATGAGATAAGTTAAGGATGTAGAATGAAGTTGAAACTGGGAATTTCTTGAAAAGTTTGTGTTACGGCTTTTGTTCATTTTGCTTTATGAATATTGCTGTTTCTGTTTCTTCCATATGCTAATGTTATACATTTTATTTTAGAATTTATACATTATAAATTAGAAAATTAGAATTTAATATATTATACCTTGATTTACACATTGTAAAAATCATTAAGGTTTTGTAGATTTAACTACAGTAGAAACTGTTATGATATATCCTAACTTGTGGAAAGCATGCACTTACTTGATGTACTTGATAGATATAGATACACTTATCTATGTAGTAAGATTAATGAATATTGGATATCATGCTTGAAAGAGGGGAGGGGCAGCACAGATTAGAAAGATGCTGGATAAAATGGATTGACACAGTAACTGGGGTAATGAGGATAGGTGTGTGGGAGACAGTGAAACTGGTCTTGCAAATCAGGATAGGGCAAGGTTCAGAGCTATTGTGCATAAGGTCACTATGAGTCTCAAGGGACTGGATGACACATAACAGCAATAACAAAAACATTATTTTACTTACATTGACAATCAACATACATATATAATACATACATACATCATACAACATACATAAATAAGGATTAAAAATGTGATTGTGATAAATAGGATGTATTTGACCCAAAGGTGTATTTGGTCTTCTGAATTGATTCAGCTCATTAACTTACTGTATTTAAGTCACAACTGATGTAACAGCTGACCCTTCATTGACTTTCCAAGGCTGTATATTGCAGGAGAGGAGCTTGCTTATCTTTCTCCTGAGGAATTCCTGGTGGATTAGAACTTCCAGAGAGGCCTGGCTTTTTGGATAGCAATGCAACTCCCTATAGACTAAGCCAGCTTCATACGTCTATGAAAATTAATAGAGTGGGGAATTAAGACGTCACAACTGTTGTGTTTGAACTGTGATAACTGGCAAAGAATATTGTATACACTGCAAAAAACAAACAAACAAAAAACCAAACCAACAACAAATCATCCTTGGAAAAATTCAACCAGAATGTTTCTTAGAGGTAAGTGAGGGGACAGCATAAACCCCATTTAAACAAACAAACAAACAAAAAACAACCACCATTAATCCCAGAAGCAGAAGCAGGCCATACAAATTCTTAGCTTAGGTAAAGTCTTACCTGTCCTTGCAAAGTAAAGAATTAACAAGTGTCTATGTGACACAAAGAGTGAAGGTGGGCAAACTAGCCAGCCCATCAAAAGCTGACCCACATGACTGATCCCCTGGCCCACCAACCATGATCCCAATCTCCCCACCTGGGACAGAAGCACCCAGGAAGGCCTTAAAAACACAGGGGACTCGGGTTTTGGGTGTTTTTGGTTTTGTTTTTTCTTGCCACCTTCCTACTGAGGAAGAGAGCCTCCACATGTGGAAACTTATTCTGTAAAATAAAGTGTTCTTGTATTTGTATGCATTAATTATTTATTTGTAGGACATTTTTGTGGGCAGAACAGTAAGAATGTCAGAACTCATTTTTGACATCAGGAAAGACCATTTGCTAGAAAACAATATCATGTTTGCTAAAGTAGAGGGCCAATGAAAATGAGGGGAAACCTCAAATACCACACCACAAAAAAGAACTTAATCACACCAGTGATCTTGAAGATGCTACAGAACTGAAGGATATTTCATTCAACTCAACATGAAAGGAAGGTGTCGTGAACCCAAGGAAACTCTATGGGAATGAACAACGAGGTCACATTTCTAGATCGAGCCATGACTAATATAATTTAATTCCAAAATCAAACTTCTGACCACTAGTCTTTCCTGATCTCTGAATGTACCAGAATTTTCCACAGATCCAGGAAAAGACAAAAAAGATAGCAAAAGTAAGTGCAAAACTAGCACAAAAGTATAAAGTCATTCTTAACATACTAAATACAATTTGGATTCTGATGGTCATTGTTTAAATAACAGTGTCAAAATGTATGGATTAACAATTCCAAGGAAAATGTGTCTTTATCCAAAAATGCTGACAAGGTCAGTTTCTTTCCTTTGAGACAATAGTCTATTTATTCAGCAAAATAATTTTGTTTTAATTTAAGATAAATGAAGGCAATTTTTACTTACCTCAAAAACTGTAATAGTAATCCTTAGCTCTGACTCACTAGCAAGACAGAAAATAGCTTATTTTCATTACATTCTTAGCTGTAATTGCATTTCCAGTTGTAAGGTAAATCAATTGTAATTTGGGTGGTACACAAACCTTGGGTTTCCAGATAACTTTCTATATAATGAGGTCACTAGGTAGATTGCAGTGGACTCTTTTTTATGTTTATCTATCACTTCTTTGTTTTAAGATTTCTGAACAATAACTCTAATTAAGGTGAAAAGTATTAATGCTGTATCTACTGCCTTCCCTCTTACAAAATGCATAAAGAAACAATTTCTTTCTGGAGATATTCTCTCTGTGGGGGAACAGGAAGAATCTAGAGCTAAATGGAAGTTGAAGTGGGGATAATATCTTATCAGTTTATTTTATAGACAAGAAAATATCCAAGAATCTAACAACAATAGAGCAGGAATATGCAGAAGACATGTATGTGAATCGCCTTCTTGTTGTATAGAATATAAAACTGGAATCTGGGAAATAATAGACCTCATAATAAAATATATGTGTTGTTAGCTTAAAAGTTGGGGTTTTTTAACCATTAGTTAGCCCTCTCTCATCTCCAGCTATCTTAAAGATCTGCAGATACATAGTCATGCAAATCACCATCATCTGTGGGACTAAGAGAAGAGGGAGAATTCTTCCTATATGGAAGAGCAAGACTTGAGGTGAGCAAGGTTTATGTTAGCAAGACCCTGGTGACAGTAAGACAGTGGTGGTGAAGAGACTGACACTGTTACAGGAAAATGGTGGCAATGTGTGACCTGAGGCTTCTTGCATTTGTGCTGGTCACAGTTGGATTTTGCTGTTCTTTCTTTTGATGATGTAAGAGAAAGTTGCTTGCAAAATTAAAACTGGAACCTGAATTAACTGAGGAGTTGTGCTTTAGAACTGTTGTGCTAAAACCTGGACTTATTTTGGGTAATATTTTGGTATTTTTTGCCTCCCCCAATCTCCCACTTCCTTCCGTAATAAATCCCATTGTTGGTACCAAACTATGAGTCTGTGAGTCAGCAAAAAATAAAAGAACATCTTGCTTTTGTGAGGTTTTACAGACACCATGGGGGTGGGTTACAACCTCTTTATCTGCTTTCTGCTCTAGAGAAGTGAAGGGCTATTTTATTCTCACCCTAGCCCTTTCATAGAGCTACTCTCATGTCCTGTTTTCTCATTTTTAGACAGTAAGTAATCAAGTAAGTAAGGATTTCATCGTGGGATTCCTGATCTCCTTGCTAGCCTGCTTCCAAACTATCCTTCACACCACCGAGTAGTATATTCCTCATTGTGTTGTTGCTGTTGTTGTTTTTATGTGCCTTCAAGTCACTTGCAACTCACAGTGACCCTATGTAGAGCATCCCTGAAACCTGCTCTATTCCTGTTCCAATTTTACTGTCTCTGACACACCTACCCTCATTATCCCAGTCACTGTATCAATCCATCTTATCAAGAGTCTCACTCTCTTTCTCCATCCCTCCACCCTTCCAAGCATGATGTCCCTCTCCAAGGACTGGTTCCTCCTTGCTACATGTCCAAAATATGTCAGAGAGAGCTTCAGAATCCTTGCCTTCAAGGAGCAGCCCGGCATCACCCTCTCCAGGACAAACTTATTTGTTCTCCTAGCAGTTCATGGTATACTCAACACTCTTCTCCAGCAGCACAAATAAAAGGCATCAATTCTCTTTCTATTTTCTAGTCATTGTCCAGCTCTCTAATGCATAACTAGTAATTGTGAAGACTATGGCCTGGATCAGGAGCACCATAATCTCCAGACTGATTTTGTTGCACTTCATTACTCTGGAGAGGTCCCTGACAGCCTACTTTCCCCAATGTATTATGTTTCTTGATTTCCTGGCTGCTGATAATGAGAGTGTTGATTGTGGAGCCAAGCAAGCTGAAGCTATTAACAATCTCAATCTCTTCACCATCTATAATGATGCTGCCAAGTAGATCAGTGGTGAGAATCTTTGTTTTCTTGAGGTTGACCTTCAATCCATATTGAAGGCTGCAGTTCTCGATCTTTGTATAGCAAAAATTATAATTCTATGCTCTGTTAGCCTTTGTGATTTGACCTGGGCTCCCTTTCCAGGAAATCTCTGGTCATCATCCGTCATAGTTGAAATACAATGAAGATCACATACAACACTTTATCTCCCTCGTAGTGCAAAGTCTTAGGTGTTTTTCCCTGGAATCCTTGATTACCCTTAATTTATCCTTCAGTATTTCTCCTCAAAGTTATTCTGAGAAATATATATGATCTCTCTCTACTTTGCAGTTATTGTTTGTTTTTCCTTATTGACATTTCTCTCCTAACTAAACATTATTTCTTTGATGTCAGGGGTCAAGTCTTATTTGTCTTTTTTATTCCCACATGTTTGGCTTGTAGAAAGTGTTCATTAAGTGTTTAGTGACTGAGAGAATAATTGTATGGGTGAATAGACAGCTGCTATTTGGATGGATAGATGGATGGATGGATGGATGGATGGATGGATGGATGGATGGACGGATGGATAATATTTATAACTTCTCTCCCTGTGTTTCCCTCAGAGAAAGAGATAAAAGGAAATATGAAGAAAATGAAAAGTGAAATATCCTATCATAGCTGATGGTTTGGGAAATAACATTCAGAGGTTAAAAAAAAAGTCATCATTCTATTCCTTCCCTATGGAAGAGGTTTTTCTCAGTTAGTAGACTGTTGAGATCTACATCAATCTACCTCTTTTCACTAATTTTACAGATTTTTACATACTTCCTCCTAATAGGAATCTAAGAGACTCTAGAATATAGCACATTATATATTACACAGCCAAAAGTTTGGATCCACCAGCTACTATTGTAGAATTGAACTGCCAGAGAGGAGCAGCCTTTGGGTTACCAGCACAGCTCCCTAGAGATTAAACCATCAGAACTTCCTACATTAATTAATTAGGAATTAAAAAAAAAGATTGATGCCTTTGAATTATGGTATTGGTGAAGAACATTAAACATAACATGAATTGTTGAAAGAATTAACTAACTTATCTTGGATGAAATATACCTAAAATGCTCCTTAGAAGACAGAATCAGAAAATTTTATCTTACATCCTTTAATGTGTTAACAGAAGGAATTAGTTCTTGGAGAAGGACACTATGTTTGGCAAAGTGTATGTTCAGTAAAAGAAAAATGTCTTCAATGAAAGACTGTTCCAGTGGCTACAGCAATGGGCACAAACATAGCAAAGATTGTGGGGAAAGTACAGAAGTGGGTAATATTTCATTTTATAGTACTCAGGGTTACTATAAGTCAGAACCTACTTGAAGAGATCAAACAACAACAAAAATCTACTTTAAAAAAATTATTATTTTGAGGAGGCACTAATATTTCCCTTATTTATTGTCCATAAATTTTTTATCATCAAATCGACAGATAATGTCATAAGAGCAGGTGATGCATTTTGCATCCATAGATCTATTTGTCTGACTCTTGCTCTACCACATTTTGTAATCTGGAGTGTATTTTGGTTCTATGGCCATACCAGGCTGAACACACCCAATCTCATCTGGAGTCTATCTTGGATCTTCAGCATCTATCAAGTCTTTGGCAGCAGCACATTATCTGGTATACTGTGATTATTGTTGTTGTTGTTGTTATCATGTGTCTTTGAATCGCCTATGACTCAGAGCGACCCTATATACAACAGCCTTAAACCCTGCTCTATCCTGTGTCAATCTCACTGTCTCTGACACACTCACCTCGATTACCCCAGTCAATGAATATTGTGATTAGTAACTATATTTTATTGTGGTATAAATATATATAAAAATATATTAGTGGTTTCAACATTTTGATGTGGGTAATTTAGTGACATTAAGATCCAGGAGGTATCAAAAGAAGATGGAAGGAATATACGGAGTCATTGTATTGAAAGGAATTGGTAGATACAGAAGAATTTAATGAAATAGCATTTGAGCCAGAGCCTATGGTGATGGAGGCAGAAGTTCAAGCTGCTTTGAAGGAAATACCAAAAAAATAAGGCCCCCGGAATAGATGGTATACCAATTGACATATT
>NW_006400089.1:1980123-1984358 GCF_000299155.1 Elephantulus edwardii | reverse complement strand
TACTCCTTGGAGGCAAGGATTCTGGGACTTCGCCTGACATACTTTGGACATGTTGTAAGGAGAGACAAGTCTTTGGAAAGGGACATCATGCTGGGCAGAGTGGAGGGACGGGACGGCACAGGAGGGGAAGACCCTCTATGAGGTGGATTGATTCAGCGACTGGCGCAATCGGGATGGATGTGTCAGAGGCTATGAGATTGGCACAGGATAGAACAGGGTTTAGGGCTGTTGTACATAGGGTCGCTATGAGTCGCAAGCGACTCGACGGCACATAACAACAACAACAAGAAGTACAATTACCATGTTGTACATCACAGCACTTAATATTGAAATTAGTTTATTACTCTGAACAGAATTTTAGCTCTATATGGATTTTAAAAACTTTAAATAGTGAAACATTTAAAATCTCGCAATAATTATAAGTACCCTTACCAATGATTTCTCCTTCATATTCTTGCTGACTCATCAGTATGGAAATTGCCACATTCAGTAGAGACTCAGAAACCTTGGAGAATGTGTGGTTAAGTGGCAGCCAATCTAAATCTTCTAGGAATGTTAAGGAACTAGAACGCAAACAAAATGAAAGCAGTATGAATGAGTGGCTATCAAAACATTTTAGCATCAAATCCAGATATATTTCCACCCTACCTATTGGCCCCCTAGCCCACTGTGAAGTGTAGTTGGATCACTTACGCTTCTGTGCTTACTTTCTATTGTTGTTGTTATATGCCAACTATTTGGACAAATTCATAAATGATCTTCCAGGAAATTTTCAGAGATTTTCAATAACACGGTA
Source organism: Elephantulus edwardii (assembly GCF_000299155.1). Taxonomy (NCBI): domain Eukaryota; kingdom Metazoa; phylum Chordata; class Mammalia; order Macroscelidea; family Macroscelididae; genus Elephantulus; species Elephantulus edwardii. Next base: position 1,983,562 of record NW_006400089.1, on the reverse strand, counting down.
GGAGACTAGGCCTCAGAGCTCCTAATTCTGTGCTTATCAAAAGGTGACCTGAACCTACTGGACAAGGGACTAAACATAAAAGTTAGATCCTCCTCTTGAGATACTGAAAACGTTGACAAAGTCTTCCTCTATCTTTGATAATAAACTTGAATAGGGTGGGTTCTTCCATAGCTCTTTCTTAGATGTCTACAAGATTCTTCCTGTTCCAAATAGGTAGCCTTTGAGATCAGTCATGCTGTGAGGTGTTTTATGGAGTAGTCCTGTTGCTTCAAAGTTCAGATGTTGTTGTTGTTGTTATGTGCCATCGAGTCACTTGCGACTCATAGCGACCCTATGTACAAGAGCTCTAAATGCTCTTCTATCCTGTGCCAACCTAGCCATCTCAAATGCACTTATTGCCACTGCTCCAGTCACAGAATCGATCCATCTCATCGAAGGTCTTCCTCTCCTTCGTCGCCCCTCCACTTTGCCAAACATGTCCCTCTCCAAGGACCAGTCCCTCCTTGCAGATAAACAGTGTAATACTTGGAGGACAACACCCCAAAATGCCATGTACACTCATCATTCCACTCTTTCTGAGTTCTTGGATCCAAATATGCATTAATCTAATTAAGGGTTTCTCTAAGATGTATTTCATAGAGTAATAGATTTTATAGAATTCACACCATGTGGTTTTTAACTTTTTTTTTTACACGCATGCATTCTAGAAGTAATTTTGCTTAAAATTGTCAATTAGAAAACACATTCAAAATTTACATATCTTAATTTTAGCAGCATGAGACAAAAATATATAAGTTTGGAAAATGAATAAGAAAGACTTAAGACAAATTTGATCAGTCAACTTCTTGACTGCATGTTCGATCAATTTCTGACCGCAAATGTTAGTTTAAATAGGGATGTTAAATTTTGTGGTTAACTTTGACAAATATGGGAATCCATATCCAAGAAAACTTGATATTGCTATGTGAAACTTATACTTGGACCAGGAGGCAGTCATCAGAACAAAGCATGGAAATGCTGCATGGGTGAATATCAAATAAGATGTACACCAGGGATGTTTTCTGTCTCCATCCCTTTTCAATTTATATGCAGAACAGATCCTCTATGACAAGGAATGTGTCATCAGGATTGGAGGAAGACTCATATACACAACCTGTCTTATGCAAATGACACAACCTACTTGCTGAATGTGAGAAGAACCTGAAGCTCTTGCTGCAGAAAATCAAGGACTACAGCCTTAAATATTGATTGAAGCGAAACATAAAAAAAATAATAATAAAGATACTTAACACAGGGCTGATTGGCAGCAATATGATCAATGGTGAAGAGATTGAGATTGTTAATAGTTTTAGTTTGCTTGGGTCCACAATCAACACTCTTGGTACCAACAGCCAGGAAATCAAGAGAAAAATTGCATTGGGTAAGTCTGCTGTCAGAGACCTCTCTAAAGTACTAAAGAGCAACTATGTCAGTCTGGAGACTAAGGTGAGCCTGATTCAGACCTTGGTTTTTGTAATTAAGTGCTGTGCATCAAGAAGCTGGACAATGACTAAGGACAATATGTGGAAAATTGATGCCTTTGAGCTGTGATGTTGGAGAAGAGTGTTGTCTGTACCATGGACTACTAGGAGAACAAACTGGTTTGTCCAAGAGAGGGTGAGACCAGGCTGCTCCTTGGAGGCAAGGATTCTGAAGTATTGTTTGACATACTTTGGACATTTTGCAAGGAGGGATCAGTCCTAGGAGAGGGACATCATGCTTGGTAGGGTGGAGGGACAACATAAAAGAGAAAGACCCTCCATAAGATGGATTAATTCAGTGACTTGGGTAATGATGGTAGGTGTGTCAGAGACAATAACATTGGTACAGGATAGTGCAGGGTTTAGGGCTGTTGTACACAGGGTCACTATGAAAAAGATTATTGTCTGGAGTAACACAAAATTTGTGCTGCTGTTGTTCTCAACAAAGCAATGGAAAATAAAGGCTCTTGCTCCACTCTCCTGTCATGACCCAGGTCTTGGACTTGTGTTTTTTTGGAGGAAGAAGTCTTTAATCTGCAGCAGGTCTCAAAGGCTTTTCTCCTGGAGGTACATGGTGTCCACGTTTTAGGAAACCCTTCTGATCCTTGATGAAGACAGAGAGGGCTTTGGTGGATTTGGTCTCCAGGAAGTAGCAGATTCCTGGGATTAAAGATGCAGTCTTTTTTTTTCCCCTTAGGGTAGTGTTTTATCCTATTTTTTTATTAAATTTTATTAGTTTTAATGAACATTTACAGAGATATTGGGTTTTCATTCATTCATTGTTGCACTGTTTTCTCCACCCTCATCCCCAGTTCGTTTTTCTTCCCCACCCCCCCATGTCTGTTTTAATTGTCCAATTGCCACAGTGCTTGTCAAAGCCAGAAAGATGCAGTCTTGATGCATACCTTTTCTGATTTTAAGTCCTCATGTTCCTTTCTTATGTTTGGACAACTACTTCTTCGTCTATATATAGATTTAATACTAGCATAATTAAATGTTCTGATATTTTCAATGTTAGACATAAGATTTTTTTTTTCATCCACATAATCAAATGCATTTGTATAGTCTATTAAAATCTCTTGTAAGGTCTATTAAAATTCAAGCTGCACTGAAAGTAATGGCAAAAAATAAGATCCCGGAGAGCAAGGACGCCGTGCGAGCGCGCCTCAGCGCGAGAGCGAGGCACCCAGACGGTAGAACGCTGGAGACGGGGTTCCACCACAAGAGGGACCTGAAAGAGACCCGGGAAGAACAACAGCCAGCCACCTACCACGGAACTCCAGAGGAGCGAAGCGTGTGAGACCCCAGAGGAACGAAGACTACCCGACACTGTGTGACCCCCCTGCAACCCACACCTGTGTGACCCTTAACACACAGGGTGCTGCTGTATAAACCCCCAGCAGCGCCCAAACCCCGCCCCCACAACTTGGTGATAGTGTCCAAGCCCTGCGCTCCTTGCCCCCTAGTCCCTTGCTTTCCTCCCCTTCCCCCACCCCCCTTGCAGCTCCACAACCACACATCTCAACCCCCACCAAAGCCCTGAGACCTCAGGGTACCACTTTGGATCCAGACATTACCCAGAGCTATCAGGCGAGCTGTTGAGGAACTAACCTGGCAGGAGAAAGGCCGGTAGGATCTTATATGTGTTTACTGGGGCATTGCTGATTACCCAGAAGAGCTCCTAAGGGTGTGCCCACAGGTGGGGAATTTGGCCGAGCTCTCTTGGGCTACACCAACTGCCCAAAATGAGCAGGCCAACTGGCTTCTGTGAACTCTGCAGACCAGCTAGAGGCTAGTGGGCGGGTAGGAATTTGACCATGACTTTTTGGATCCCACTGGATCCAAGACCCTGCTGGAGCAGGGGCTATTGTGTGAGGACACCTCCATAAGTGCCACCAGGCAGGGAACACTGAGAAAAC
>NW_006400089.1:1955378-1973977 GCF_000299155.1 Elephantulus edwardii | reverse complement strand
AAATTGTTAGAGAACCTGGACTTTGGAAGAAGAATGTGGCAAGAGGATTGGAGGAAGACTTTTCAATAACCTTCATTATGCAGATGACACAATCTTGCTTGCTAAAACTGAGGAGTTGACGCACTTGCTGCAAAAGATTAAAAACTGCAGCCTTCAATATGAATTACATCTCAATGGCAAGAAAACAAAAATTCTTATCACTAGTCCCGTAAGTGACATCATGATAGATGGAGAAAGGAATGAAAGTGCTGGCAATCAATATACCTGGTACCAAAAGTCAGGGGATCAGGAGACTTATTGAACTGGGAAAGTCTGCAGTCAGGGACTTCTCCAAATTATTGAGAAACAATGATATTAGTTTGAGGACTAAGCTACACCTTTTTCAAGCCATGGGCTTTTCAATCACTTGCTATACTGCTTCATGTAAGCTGGTTAGTAAATAAGGTTGACAGAAGAATTTATGCCTTTGAACTGGGGTGTTGGAGAAGAGTACTGAATATCCCATGGTCTGTCAAAAGAACAAACAGAGAAGGTGCAGGCAGAGTGATCCTTAGAGGCAAATAAGATTAAACTTCACCTCACATACTTAGGGCATGTTGCCAGTAGAAACTATTAAATGAAAAGGGAAATTATGCTTGAAAAGGATGGTGAAAGAGAGGAAGATCTTCACCCAAGTGGACTGACACAATGACTGCAGCAATGGATTTGAATGAGTCAGAGACTGTGAGGATGGCAACAGGACAGGACTGGGTTCAGATCTGTTGTTCATAGGGTCACTGTGAGTCATATTCAACAGCACATAACAATAACAACCTATTAAAACTTAAACAACTATCTTTATGATATTCTGTACTTTTAACTAAGATCCATTTGACATCAGCAATGATGTGTTACAGCCTCTTCTGAATCCAGTTTTAATTTCTAACAGTTCTCTATTAATAAATCATCCCAGTTGTTTTGGAATATTCTTCAACAAAATCTTACTTACATGTGATAGTAATGATTTGTTCACTAATTTCTATATTATGTTGCGTAGTCATTTTTTGGAATGGGAGCAAATATGGACTCCTTTCAGTCAACTGGTCACATTTCTTAGCATTGATTAGTGAGCAGGTTCATGCCTGCATCTGTTCCTTGAAACATGTCAATTCATGGGGTCTTATTTCTTTGCTGATGCCTTCTTCAATGCAGCTTGAACTTCTCTCTTCATTAGCATTTATTCCTGACCATATGCTACTTTCTGAAATAGTTCAGTTTTAGCTAGTTATCTTGGGGACAATGATTCTGTATATTTCTTCCTTATACTTTTGAATGATCATGTGTAAGCTACAGAACCATATTAATCATATCATGTCAAAACGTTTTAATCATAAAAAATGTGCTCTGTGCAGCATTATTGTAATATGTAAAATAGATAGTGAGAGCTGATATTACATGCAAAATTCCTCTCATTTCATGGAGGTAGTCTCATGACTATTTTTAACTTACTTCAAAACTATCTGGAGAAATTGGACCACAGTGTGTATCTTGTCTTCTGCATGGACATTTTTTGCGTATAATGATGGAAGTGAGAGTAGAAAATCCCAGATCAAAGGCTGCTGGTGAAGACTTTCCAATTTCAATATCACGTCTTCAGTCTTATTGAAATCCACCTGTTAGGGGGAAAAACAAAACCATAATAAAAAAGTTTACCTCTTTAATATTATCAATCAATTAAAAAAGAAAGAGAGAGAATTCTGCAAAGAGGAGAAATATAGAGCCTGTGGTGATGCCATTACATTGAACAGAAAAAATTTAAAATTGTTCCATAAAATGTTCGTGCGAAATAGTTTTCAATTTTAGATGTGTCCTAGACATTTATGACATTTTTTCTTTTAATATATGTTGTTCTTGAGATAGATCTTGAAAGACCACATAAAGACTTATTTTAAAAATAAATAGTAAAAGAGTATAATTCAAATAATAATAGTGTGGACTGATCACTACAATGCTGATTTTTTTCCTTTGTTTTTGCACCTGACTAACAGGTATATAGCACGAATGTTTAAATACTATATTTCCTCTGTGAAAAAGGACTACCACCACCACTGCAAAAGAGCTACCTCTGATGGTAAAAAGCAATGGACTCTTGGCTGGACAGAAGTAAATGAACATTTATGCTGGCTGTGGGAGGAGGAAATCTTGTAGGAACTACAGGAAGCTACTTAAATTTGGCCCATTGCTGGCTAGGATGAGCAACTTCCCAATTTGCCAGGTTAAGGGATTTTCAACGTTAAAATTAGGATGGGTTCAACTGTTGACCTGTCAGTTATCTGGGAAGTCAGCCATGGATAGTTGGTTGCTCATCTCAAGTAGATCAAATATAGCTATCAGCTCCCCTGTCTAAGCTTGCTTCAAAAAATAAGCAGAAGAAAGAACAAATACTCATGGTGGGTTCTTGATGTTGGAACCCAGAATCTAGGCTCTCACTTGTACTGTAGTTGGAGCTAGTGGTGATAGGTAGGTGAGGCAGGAAACATCAGCCCCTGCAGTGAACAGACTTCCTTTAGCTGTTCCTCCCCATCTCATTCTTCTGCTCCCCTTTGCAGTCTAAAACTTAAGTCATTGTATATTCATTCACAGTGCAGATTCTTTCTATAGACTTTTGCTCTCGTTCTTCCATCAAAATCTCTCTTTTCAATAACAGAACAATCCCTAGTGACACATGACCTCGTCTGACTTGAGTAACATTTGAGACAACAGGTCTCTTAACTCCCTTGAGAGCAACTTCCTATGGCTTCCAAATACCACGTTTTCTACACTGTTCTCAAATGTCCTTGCTGATTTTTCCAACCCCTCTCACCTCTTAAATGCTTGTGCACCAGGGCTCTGCTTTCTGATGTTTTCAATTCTGTCATCACTCCTTTTTATGATAATTACAAATACCATCTGTGCACCAATACACTCTAAATTACATATCCAGCTAAGACTACTTCAACTCCAAACTAGCATGATCAGAAGCTCCTTGACAGCACTAATCTTCTGATTTCTCTTTTCCAACACGAGCCATTCTAATCTTTACCTATCTAGGGTATGCTCATTGCATATTTCCAATTGTTAAAACACTTGGAGTCTTCCTTTACTACCTCTTATAACCTACACTCAACTCATTAGTCCTAATGGGTCCACATCCCTAATTTATCAAGAATTCTACAACTTCTTGCTAGTTCCAATACTGGACCAAGTCATTATGATTTACTGTCTAAATGAGTGCATCAATTTCCTAACTGGTCTCACAGTCACAATCTTGCCCTATAAATCTATACTCAGCACAAGAGACAAAGATTTTCTGAAAAGATTCTTCAAATCTCATCATTCCTCTACCCAGGACATCTCAATTAGCAGATCACTCTGAATAAAAGCCAAGCAGCATAACATTAAAAAGTTCTAAACATAAAAAAAATTCTAAAAATCTTTCATCGTAAGAAATAAAGCTGTTCCCATGTGGCATTCCTTCAGTGTCTGAAACTAATATTTTTTTATCATGTCATATTAATGATATGCTTTTGTACACTGCTTTGTGTGCTTGAAAAAATACTATAATTATTTTTCATGTGTCATATTGTAAGTGACAAATTAATAAGTGACTTACTAAGTTAAGCTATCAAAATTTGCTTAACCAATATTTGAATATTAAAATTGTCTATCATTGTAAATGAGTATCTTTAAACATATATTTTTTTTCTTTAGTATCATGAATGAGGCAAATTTTCAGGATAATTACTAGGGTAAAAACTATCAAAGTGGTTTTCAGAGAGTGTTTTGATCAATTTTTATAGCTACAGATCATGCATGCTTATATCAGTTGGCTGCAATATCACAAGCACTGAGTATTAAAATTTTCTTTGATTAAACTCACTAATTCAATCATTGAGATGTGTCATTTTCTGATTTTTTACTAATTCCTATGCTCCTTTTGACCAAATAAATCAGAAAGCTCAAAGTTAAGAGAGCGTTCTAGTACAGTCACTTTTATAACTTTGTTGATATAATCATTACCTAATTATGCATTAATAGTTCTACTTCATTGGAATCCAGATGGTCATCCCAATGATTTATTGCATGTACACTTTGTGTTGGGGTTTTTAGTTATCTTTATCCTTCTTAAAACTAGGCAGGCACAGGGACAACATGTACAAAGTGGCTGAGATACCTAAATACTGCAAAGCCAGGTGCTATGGAACAAGAAGGGAGGGATTTTCAACCATGTCAGGATTTGCATTTTGATAAACCAGGCCACATGTAGACTTCTCGAGCCAAGCAATTCCTTGTTTTGGAGATGGATGTTCTGTGTAGAGTGGGAGGTTTTTCTCTGTGACAGTGAAATCTATTTCCTCACATTAGTTAAAAAAAAAACACAACCTTTGATAATAACTCCAGGAAAGGCTAAGTGCCTACAGTGAACCCAAAATATGCAAATATCTCATTAAATCTGTGCAGTCATGAGCTCAATTTACTACAGAATATATGAAATCCATAGATATCAGCTTTCACCTTCTGATAGTCATAATCTTAACTTCTATTCTGTGATTCCAGACCTTGTTCAAGAAAATGTAAACTTGTATTTGAATCTATCTTTCAAGTGAATCTGGCCCTTTCCAATCTAGTTCTTAATAAATCTCAATGCTTGATAAAATAGATTCAGTTTTAAATAGTGTTTTGATGTCCCTAAAAAGTAAATTTTAAGCTTTTGCCAAGGTACTTACTGTTAAAAAGCTGGAACCATAAGAAATATCTATAACAAAGCATATTTAAACAATATTAGCTCAATCAGCAATAACAAAAACATATTGCTGAGTGCCTATTTTAGTTCTAAAATCAAAAGACATATTACAGACTGTAGTCTCAAAACAAGATTTAACCCTAACTGAAGAATCAATTTTAAATTAAGCACTCATCCTCATTGTCATTGGGTCAGAACTGACTCAAAGCTGACCTTTCAGCAGGCTTTCAGAAGAGTGCTCTGCCATCCCAAATGCACATGTTCAAATCTGCCAGCTCCACTGTGGGAAAAAGATGGACAATCTCCAAATCACACAGGAGGATATTGATCATTTTTGTCCCTCTTACCAGCAGGCAGGTTCACAAGAGCAGGTGTTTTTTTAGGTTGACAGCACAACTTACCCACTAGACCACCAGAGCTGTTATGTTATGACCCTCAAGTCAGAATTGACTTGAGCTCCGTCCAATATAGTGGCTGTCAATTCCCAAAACATATTGATATTTTTATTATTACATATAATTACAGCAAAACTTACACCAACTCAAAAATTTCTACATGGCCATTTCAGTGTAACTGGTTATATTGTACAAGTTATATAATCTTTCTCACACTCCTTTTCACTATGTCCATTTTCCTTTGACATAAACTCTAAACTTCCCTTCTGACCTCTTTAGCGGTTGCTGTCAATCTAATGCAATATACATCATTCTTCAAAAGACCAATACACTCAAGAATACATTCTTTGTTAAGTTAGCTAACTTAAAGTTTTAAAAACCACCTCATGGCAGCAGTTTGAAGAGTTCACCCAACTTCGGTTACTTAAAAATGTTGGGACTTTGTAAGAATATGAAATTATTTTCTACTTATTCCTCTTTTTTTTCAAACTACATTCATTAAATCCCTGGAAAATTACTTCACTGACAAAACAAATATCAATGATTTGCCAAAGTATAGTAATCCCTTGTCAGACTCCACTTTCAAGAGGCACTGTAAACAGTCAAGATTAAGTAAAAGTATAAAATGTAACATTTAAAAAAAATAGAAGAAAGTTGTTAGGTAAGTAAAAAGGAAATTATGTTATGTGAAAATTTTAATCACATATGTCTTGAAAAATGTCTCAAACACACCAAGTTGAAGAAAAAAAAATATTGGTGGGTTTATCCTAAATAAGCTTTTTAAATAAAAAGAAAAAAAGGTTCTTTTATTATAATTTTTAAATCATATTTAAAGTGAAATGTGCTAAATCTAGAGTTCTTTTTATCTCTTCACCACTCACTTATACTTCCTGCAAGAGAGTAAGTTATGATGACTGTAAATAAGTGAATAGACATACACACTGGTAATTTAACAAAAAAAGTAAAAAAGGTTTATTAAGGTAATGCAAAGGAGGCATAGTTGGTGAAAGATAGATAAGCTTTGTGTATAAGTTAAAAAGAAAAATGAACAAAGGGGTAGAAACACCCCTGGAAAGTCAGGGGTGGCCCCAAATCTTTAGGCATACTGCAGGGAAAACCCTAAGGAAAAGCATTCATAATCTTGATGTATTTATCTTTAACTTCCTTTCCTATTTTCTCAGATAAGCTTTGCTTTTAGCCCTCACCTATAGGAGTGGGAGGAAAAGAGACAGAGAGAGAAAGAGAAAGACAAAAACTAACCAGGTAGTAATTTTATCCTTTAACATGCAGGAAAAGCTTTATGAAGTAGAAAGACCACATAGTTGATGGAGTGGTATTATTAAACTCAGAATTATCCAAACATACCAGTTACTATCCACTTTCTCCAGTGTGCAGAACTAGTTACTTTGCCTTCTTGTTGTTGTTGTTGTTGTTGTTGTTGTTGTTGTTTTGTGTCATCTAGTCAACTGTTATTCACAGCCACCTTATGTACAATAGCTCCAAAACCTGTACTACCTTGTGCCATAGTTACTGTCTCCCACACAATTACCCTTATTACCCCAGTTACTGATTCAATCCATCTCATCAAGCGTCTTCCTCTCTTTTTCTGTCCCTCCATCCTTCCAAGAATGTGGTCCCTCTTAAAAAACCGTTCCTTCCTTGTAACATGCCCAAAGTATGTCAGGCAAAGCTTCAGAATCTTTACCTCCAATGACAAGCCTGGTTTCACACTATCTAGGACGAAACTCTTTTTCTCCTGAGAGTCCATGATATATTCAACACTCTTCTCCAGCACCACAGCTCAAAGGCATCAATTCTCATTCTATCATCTCTAGTCATTGTCCAGATCTCTGATGCATAGCAAGCAATTGCGAAAGACTACGACCTAAATGAGATGTACCTTAGTCTCCAGACTTTTCTCTTCAGTACTCTGGAGAGGTTCCTGACAGCAAATTTTCCCAATGCAATTTGTCTTTTCATTTCCTGGCTGGTGGTACAAAGAGTGTTGATTGTGGAGCCAAGCAAACTAAAGCTGTTAACAATCTCAATGTCTTCACCGTCTATTATGATGTTGCCAATTGGCCCAGTCCTGAGAGTCTTTGTTTCCTTGATGTTGAGCTTCAATCCATATTAAAGGCTGCAGTCCTTAACCTTCCGCAGCAAGACCTTACTTTGCTTTAGAATTCTTCCCCCCTCCTTTTTTCTTAGTTATGTAAGTACTTTAAATTGCCCATTTACCAGAAGAGAAAAGGCACTTTCCTAGATGAGCTTTCTTTAGCTTTTACCTCTTTGAAGCTATTTTTCTCACTCCTATGTATTTATGTGGAAGGGAAAAGCACCTTTCCTGGGTTAGCATTTACCCTTTCAAAATTAGTGTTCCTTAGTCATATGTTAACTATTTCTTAAGTTGTCTATTTACTAGTAACCTGTTCATTTTGAATGTAGAAATTTTGTAACTGTAAATACAAAAGTGTACTGTTAAACAGATTTGTACATAACCCAAGTATAAAAACTAATGACCATGCCCAGACCAGGAGACAGTTTTGGAGAAGAATTGTCTCTGTTCTCCCAGATCTGCAACAAAGAGCTTTGTATATTGTAATCTGTCTATCCTATTGGAAACTGACTACAGAAAGAACCCCTTGCATTCAGTAACACAGTAAAACCCAAAATTAGAACTTTAGGATTAGCTGTTTGACATTACTGTCATCATATGCTAGTACAGTTTCAGTCCATTGTGAAATAAGCATCAGAAAGGAGGGAACCTTGGCAGAGCTCACTGCGGGAAGCAAAGGAGATCACCTCCTGTGGGGATTGTATCTTTCAGTTTTCTTATATATACCACAAGAAGAAGAAAATTACATTAATAGACAACTTTAAAATGTTCCCAGATGCAGCAAGGAAAAATACAGGATGTACAAATAAATTAGGCTTTTTTATAAAAATAAATGTTTTTAGCAAAAGTAAGCAATATGTGAAAAATGCTTATGCTAAGGAATTACCTTATGGATCTTGGCTGAAAGCAGGGAGCACCAGAGCAATGTCTATCTGTATTTCATTGACTATGTAAAAGCATTTGAATGTGTGGACCACAACAAATTGTGGCTAACTGTGAGAAGAAAAGGAATCCTAGAACACATGATCTTGTTTATGGAAAACCTATCCTTGGACAAAGAGGCAGTTGTAACAACAGAGCAGGGAAAGAAAAAATTGAAAAGGATGCACACCAGGGATGTGTCCTATCTCCACCTTTTCAACCTATATGCAGAACAGATTTTCCAGGAGGCCAGGCTCTATGAGGAGAAATGTGGCATCAGGATTGGAGGAAGAATCATTAACAATCTGTGTTATGCAGGTGTCACAACCCTACTTGCTGAAACTGAGGAGGACTTGAAGCCTTCAATAATATGAATTGAAGTTAAACATCAAGAAAACAAAGATTCTAGCCACTGGTCCAATTGGCAGCATCAGATTGTTGATGAGAGTGACACAAGGTCACTATGAGTCACAGGCCACTCCACAGCACATAACAAAAACAACAACAAAGCAATTATCTACTGTTTATCTAAAGCTCAAATTTCATTGAATGCCCTGTGATTTATCTAGAAGCCCTAACTGGGATACTTTTTTAAAATAACATTAACCCCTTGTCAGAAATAGTTAGTAGGTTGTGATCTTTGTCTATATGAAAGTATACCAAGAGCTTTCCCAATCTGAGGTTCAGATTGTTCCATCTATATACTAAGAAATATGCAAGCAATTTAAACACATTTGCTGTGGTAATACAGAAATATGAGTTGAAATCTCCCAGAATGTGAGATTTCCTCATTAGGAACAGAAATGGGTTGTGTTTGGAAAATAATCAGGTATAATAACACAAAATAATCAAATCGGCCAGTTATTGGAAATTAGAAGAAAATGCTAATAACATAAAAAAGGCCACTATGGATAAGAAGAGTCAGTACATGTGTGTGCATATGTGTATCTATTTGTGTGTTTGTAGGATCAGGCAAAGAAAAAAAGCAAATAAATAAAACAGAGACAGAGGAAATATGAAAGGAAGATACCAACATCAGAAGAAAAGAAGATAGGAAAAAGAAAATAAGTAGACAAAGGTGCAACAGACCATAGGACCCTCTTGAGACATAGTTTATTCATTGCATAAGATGCCTTCTTGATGAAGTGGTGTTAATAAATTCAAAATTATCAAATCATATCAGTTAGTATAGCTATAAAACTGACATCCATTTTATCCAGCCCTCAAAACTAGTTACTTTCTTTCTCCCCCCCCCTTTCTTTAGTCATGCAAAGTACCTTAAACTGCCTATTTAACAAGAACAGAAATGCAATTATCAATTTTGAGCTATTTATTTACCTGGAGTCTTGGATATTTTTACCCATAGCTTTTGTAGATTTGTTGCCTTTTCCATTGTTCCATAAACTTCATCAGCAAAATCTTGTATCTCTTGTAAAAAGGCCAGATGATTCAATTTCTTCATGTTGAATTCAGATGCAGTTTTGAACCTAGGTGAACTTTAGATAAATAAAATAAACACAACAAATAGACTTGTATTGAGGGAATAAATGTCCTGAGCATTTTAAAGGTTCTCAACACTACCCAATCAAGACATGCCCATGGAGGTCCATTTTACTTGACCTTAACTCAAAATGGAGATTATTATTAGATAACAAAAGGACATCTCAACAGCATGGACCACCTCTGTCGCCAGACCTCCCAGACCACCTCTCCTGCCAGACCATATTGCCTGCCTCGCAGCGCTCCAGCCCCGCTGTGCACCTGCCACCAGCGGGAAATCTATAACCTGACTGAGGTACTCACGCGTGATGACCCAGAAGCCAGGCATGAGCCATACAGCTGTAACCCGAGTGAGGTCCCTGTAAGTCCTCACATGGGCAGGGAGCCCCTCCAGGCATGAGCAAGACAGCTACAAACTGAGTGAGAGCATTATGCACGCCCACCTGGAAGTTAACCCACCAGACAGCAGCCAGATATCTGTAACCTGAGAGAGGTATCCACAGACCCCTACCTGGGCAGGTAGCCCTGCTGTGTGCAAGCAGTTGTTGTTTTGTGCCGTAGAGTTACCTGCGACTCATAGCAACCATATACACAACAGCCCTAAACTCCGCCCTATCCTGTGCCAACTTCACCATCTCCAACACACCTACCCCCATTATTACCCCAGTCACCGGAATCAAATCATCTCATCGAGGGTCTTCCTCTCCTCTGCTGTCCCTCCACCCTCCCAAGCATGACATTCCTCTCCAAGGACTGGACACTCCCTTGCAACATGTCCAAAGTATGTCAGACGAAGCTTCAGAACCCTTGCCTCCAAGGAGCAGCCCAGCTTCACCCTCTCCAGGGAAAAACATTTTTGTCTTTACAGGAGTCCATGGTATACTCAATACTCTTCTCCAACACCACAATTCAAAGGCATCAATTCTCCTTCTATCATCCCAGTCATTGTCTAGCTCTCTGATGCATAGTAAGTGATTGCAAATACCATGGCATGTATCAGGTGCACCTCAGTCTCCAGACTGACATCCTTGCACTTCAGCACTTTAGACAGGTCTCTAACCACAGACTTTCCCATCACAGTATGTCTTTTAATTTCCTGGTGGCTGGTGCCGAGACTGTTGACTGTGGAGCCAAGCAAACCAAAAATATGAACAATCTCAATCTCTTCACCATCCATCAGGATGCTGCCAATAGGTCCAATGGTGAGAATCTTTGTTTTCTTGATACTGAGTCTCAAATCCATACCAAAGACCCTGACCTTCCACAGAAAGGGCTTCAGTTCCTCTTCAGTTTCAGCAAGCAAGGTTGTGTCATCTGCATAACACAGATTGTTGATGATTCTTGCTCCAATCCTGATGCCGCATTTCTCCTCATAGAGCCCAGCCTCCCAGATAACCTATTCTGCATAAAGATTGAAAAGGTATAAAGACAGGATACAGCCCTGGCATACTCCCTTCCCAATTTTAAACCATGCAGTGTTGCCTTGCTCTCTTCTGACAACTGCCTCTTGGTCTAAGCATAGGCTTCACATTAGCACAATCAAGCGTTCTGCCATTCCAGCTCTTCTCAGAGTTAGCCACAGTTTGTTATGGTCCACACAGTCAAACATCTTTGCATAGTCAATGAAACACAGATATACATTCCCCTGGTATTCCCTGCTTTCAGCTAAGATCCATCTAACATGAGCTACAATATCCCAATGTGGTCAAGCAGGACATCTGCAAACTGAGTGATCTGCAAACTGAGTGAGTTCCTTGTGTGGGTCCCATGCATCCTTACCCAGTCAGGTAGCCCTACCAGGCACCAGCGGGACAGTTGCAAACTGAATGAGGTCCTGGAATGTGTCCATCTTGAAGCTAGCCCCACTGGGCGCCAGCAGGATATCTGCAACCTGACTGAGGTCCCTGTGCATTCACACCAAGGCAGGAACTACCCCAGCCTGGCTTGAGAGGGTTAGCTGCAAATTGAGTGAGGTCTTTCCACATGCCCTCCTGGACAGCTAGTCCCTCTCCCCCTCCCCCCGCCACCTGGCTCCACCAGGCACAAGTCATACAGATGCAGCGTGAGTGAAGTCCCCGCTTATCTGAGCACATGCCCACCCAACATATGCCTGTGCTTGTGCCTGCTCCGTCTGTTCTCCCCTTCTCAGCCTCCTATCTCCTCATATCTACTCAACTAACTACCTTAAATGCACAGCACCTTGGTCTGACTTAGCTGTAACAATTATCCAACAGAAGAGGACACTTTCACATGCCATGAATGAACACTTCCCTTGGTTCAGAAATTCAGAGAAGAAAACAAGCAACATAACTGCTATACCCTCATCTATAGCAGTGATTTCAGATCACCTCTAGAATGAAAAAAAAATCCTAACACAGTATCATCATGAAAGAAACATGCCACCTCACAAGCTACACAAGGGCAAAGCAAGATGTCACCACCAAAGAATTTCCTGAAGCCAGAAAGACTGATGAAACATTCTGACACAGAATTTAAAAGAACAATGAATGGGTATTTTCAATGGGTGAAACACAAACTTGAAGAATTACAGGGCACTGCAAGAGAAAACCAGGAGGAGCTTAAAAAAACAACGCAGATAAAGCAAACAAGGTATTAGAGGCCCTGGGAACACAAAAAATTGTGATGAGGTCCAATGTTTTAGATGCTGTCAACATGATAGAAAGACACATGAAAAGAATTGAAGAGATGTAACACAGAAACAGAGAAGAAGAAGACAGACTTGTCACCACTATGTGCTAGAGCAAAAAACAGAATCAAAAAGGAAGGAAAAAGAATGAAACCTAAGAATAATGTGGGACACCATCAAGAAAATTAACATGTGCATCATCAGAATCCCAGAACAAGAAGGAGCAAGTAAAGGCACTGAAAAAGATGTGGAAGAATTACTAGAAGAAAACTTCCCAGGTATAATGAAGACTGAAAGAATATATATTCAAGAAGCTGAGTAAACACCATATAGAATAGACCCCAAAAGAAAAACACTAAGGAATATCATAGTCAAATTTGCCAAAAGTAAAAATAGGCAGAGAATTCTGAAAGCAGTGAGGGAGAAACAAAGAGTAACCTATAAGGAAGAGTTGATGAGATTTAACGCCAGTTTCTCAACAGAAACCATGCGAATGTGGAATGACATATACAAACCACTCAAAAAGCACAACTGTCAACCAAGAATAATGCTGTTGTAGTTTTGTGCAGTCAAGTCGCTTGCGACTCATAGTGACCCCATGTACAACAGCCCTAAACTCTACTCTGTCCTGTGCCAATCGCACTGTCTGTGATATACACATGCCGATAATCCCAGTCACTGAATCAATCCACCTCACAGAGGGCCTTCCATTCCTGTGCAGTCCCTCCACCCTCCCAAGCATGATGTCCCTCTCCAAGGACCAGTCCCTCCTTACAATATATCCAAAGTATGTCAGAAGAAGCCTCAGATTCTTGCCTCCAAAGAGCAACCCGGTTTAACCCTCTCCAGGATGAATCTGTTTGTTTTCCTAGCAGTCCATGGTACACTCAATACTCTTCTCCAGTACCACAGCTCAAAGGCATCAATTCTCCTTCTATCCTCCCTAGTCATTATACAACTCTTTGATGCATGCGAAGTGATTGCAAAGACCACAGCCTGTATCAGATGCACCTTAGTCTCCAGAGTGACACCAATGCTATTTAGTACTTTGGAGAGGTCCCTAACAGCAGACTTTCTCATCGCAATACGTCTTTTAATTTCCTGACTGCCGGTGCCAAGAGTGTTGACTGTGGAGCCAAGCAAACTAAAGCTGTGAACAATTTTAAACTCTTCACCATCCAATCTGATGCTGCCAATTGGTCCAGTGGTGAGAATCTTTGTCAATCTTTGATTGAGCCTCGGTCTATATTGAAGGCTGCGGTCCTTGACACTCTGCAGCAAATGCTTCAGGTCTTCTTCAGTTTTCACAAGCAGGGTTGTGTCATCTGCATAACGCACATTGTTGATAGATCTTCCACCAGTCCTGAAACCACATTTCTCTTCATAGAGCCCAGCATCCCAGATAATCTCTTCTGCATACAGGTTGAAAAGGTATGGAGACGGGACACATTCCTGGCATACACCCTCTCCAATTTGAACCATGCAGTGTTCCCTTGCTCTGTTCTGATGATTGCCTCTTGGTCCAAGTAGAGGTTTCACGTTAGCGTGATCATGTGTTCTGGAATTCCCACTCTTCTCAGAGTCTGCCACAGTTTGTTATAATCCACGACTGGAACAGCACATCAGCAGAAAACTGCCAGAAGTCCAGGCTAGGTTTAGAAGGGGTAGCGGTACTAGGGATATTGTAGCTAATGTTAGATGAATCTTAGCCGAAAGCAGGGAATACCAGAGGAATGTCTACCTGTGTTACATGTATATAAAGATAACTCATTTTATAAAGAGAATTCTGAATTTATTAATACCACCCCTTCATTACCATGGTTCTCTTATTATAGAAGAAATGGAATTATACTGGCATGTTGATCTAATATCCTAACACTTTGCTGAATCAGTCAATTTGATTCAGTGATTTTGCTACTAAATCTTTGAGATATTCTATATTTAGGATCATTGTATCTACAGATATCGTTCTACTTTCTCTTTGCCCACTTAAGTAGCATGCTTCTCAAAGAGGAAGTTGGTGAGATTTTGATTCACGCACTTTGACTATTTGTTAGGAAGACTGGAGCATATTGTTTTTCATAATGGTGACAATCAGCAAAAAAGAGGAAGACGTTTAGTGAGATAGATTGATAAAGTGGCTGTAACACTAGGGGAAAACAAAGCAGTGTTTGTGAATATGGGCAGTATCAGGTTTGCTATACATAGAACCAGAACAAAGTAGCTGACATCTGTTAACATCTGTTCAATTGTTTTCTGTTTCTTTCTTTTGAAAGGATTGATTCTGCTATATATACACACAAATTGATTTCTTTCTTGCACTCTAGTTACTGTTAAGCTTATTCTGATAAATAGAGACATCACGATGTTTTAGAGTAGAACTATGCTCCATGGGGTCATGAATGACTTTGAACTGTCAGAAGTACATTATCTTTTTCTGAAGACCCACTAGGTAGAGCGAATAACTAACTTTCTTGTTATCAGCTACACATGCCAATTTTTGTATTATCAATATGCTGTCTACAAGAGACACAGCTGAAAACTTCCAGTTTTGTTAATGTTTGTGTTAATTCAGGTCTATTATTTGGTACATAGATATATATTTACCCTTTAATCATTATGTTGTGACCTTCCTTTTCTTTTGTGATGGTTGTTGCTTTGAAATTTATTTTATCAGAGATTAATATTGCTAGTCCTGCTTTTTTTCTGGTTGTCATTTGCTTGGTATATTTCCCCCACCCTTTTATCTTTAGCCTTTCTTTATCTTCAGTTTTCAGCTGTGTCTCTTGTAGACAGCATATTGATGGGTTTTGGTTTTTTTTTATCCAATCTGCTACTCTTCTTCTCTTCAGTGGTGCATTTAACTATTCACATTCAGTGTGATTATTGAGAGGTGAGGTTTTATTGCTATCATTGTGTAAATAAAAAAATAATTACCTAAAAATATTGCTTTCTTTTCAGACCATATTCTTCCTATTTCCCTTAAATCTGGTCTGAAAAACAATATATTAAAATTTTTTATGTAAGTAGTATAAATTAGAGACCTCTCCAAAGTACTGAAGAGCAATGCTGTCTCTCTGGAGACTAAGGTGTGTCTGATACAGGCCATGGTCTTTGCAATCACCTGTTATGCATCAGAGAGTTGGACAATGACCAAGGAGGATAGAAGAAGAATTGATGACTTTGAGCTGTGGTACTGGAGAAGAGTATTGAGAGTACCATGGACTGCTAGGAAAACAAACAGATTTGTCCTGAAAAGGGTTAAACCAGGTGGCTCCTTGGAGGCAAGGATTCTGAGGCTCCGTCTAACATACTTTGGACATGTTGTAAGGAGAGACTGGTCCTTAGAGAGGGACATCATGCTTGGGAGGGTGGAGGTACAGCGCAGGAGAGGAAGGCCCTCTATGAGGTGGATTGATTCAGTGACTGGGATAATTGGGATGGGAGTATCAGAGACAGTGCGATTGGCACAGGACAGAGTGGAGTTTGGGGCTGTTGTACATAGGGTCTCTATGAGTTGCAAGCGACTCGACGGCACGTAACAACAACAAGAAGTATAAATTAAAAAAATATTTCTTTGCTTAATTTTTAACTCTATTTTTAAATGTTTCTAACTTGTAAATATAATGTGGGTTTTTTTTCGTTCTTGTTGATTGTCTTTGAGTCAAGCACAACTCATAGTGACCCTATGAAACCCCTCTACAACTGTCCACACTTATCAAAAATCATAGCATTTACAGAGGCATGCTATTTAGGAAGTGGATACCACTTCTGCTATAATATAATAAAAAATTCAAAACTAAATAACAAAATAAAACAACAAAAAAACTAAAAGAAAAAAACAACACATGGACAGAGAACTGAAAATGCATGCCCTTTGCCAAAGAAGACATCCATATAGACAATAAACTCATGAAGCTCAAGATCATTAGCGATTAGAGAGATGCAAATCTAAATAATGATGGGATATCATCTAACACTGGCAATAATACTAATGTTCAACATGACAGCATAAATACTGAAAAAGTGTGAGAGTTTCTGAAACCACTGTGCCTTTGTTGACTGTCAGCATGTAAGTTTAGAGTACTCCTTTGAGAACACTCAGTGGGAAAGTAGCTGAAAACAGCTTACTAGACAAGCAGGAAGACATATTCTGAGAAACAGAATGTGTTCATGAGACCCCATAAGACCCAGAAGCAACGAAGTGTTGCTGTGAAGGCTTAATTAATGAGAAACTAAAGTCCTTGAGAGCTGGTGGAAAAACAGATTTATGTGAAGCTACTGTCTTTGGGAGTTGGCAGAAAATAGAGATAAGCTTTTTATGTGCTTTTTAGTATTATCTGAATAAATCATTAAAAGCTCTGGTTCCTGGATATCCAAGGACACAGTCCTTTCTGGCTCCAGACACAATTGTTAGACATACTACTTTCGGGTCTTTGAGATAATTGTTTGCTGTGTAGCAAGACACTGGTTATGATAGTAATGGAATGTTTATATTCCCTATATATGCTGAGAAAATTAAGTTCTTGCTCTGGGTCCCTATGCCTCCCTTTGTCTCTCTTTGTCTGTTTGCAAGTGTTTTCCTCAGCTGTGTCCTTAGGTCCTGCTGGAAAATGGCAACAAGGGTGTAGAAAGATTGGGACTCTCATACACTGTTAGTAAGACTATAAAATGGTGTAATCACAATGGAAAGCTATTGCCACATCCTTAGAGAGCTGGAAATAGAAATATTTGATCCAGCAATCACATTACTGGATATATACTCAAAAGATTATTATCTGCTATATCAACTAATATATGCCAACCCTTCTTCATTGCATCATTATTTACAATAAAAGAGAGGTGGAAGCAACCATCCACGTTCCTCCATGGAAGAATTCATAAAGAAACTATGGAATAGTCACACAATGAAGTATTATGCAAATAAAGAAACAATAAAGGATTTATGAAACTGCTTAAAATGGCTGCATCAAGAGGGCATTTTGCTGAGTGAAATAATTGAGTCACAAAAAGACTAATATAGTATACTCACACAATGGAATGCTATGCTGCATTGAAAAACAAGGAACTCATACAATATTATTCAAAATGGGTGACCCTGGAGGACATTATGTTGAGTGAAATATCTCAGTGACAAAAGGACAAATATTGTATGGTGCCACTGTTGTAGAATGAGGCTGACATCGGGGTGGGGGTAAGACTGAGAAAAACTGGATAAATTATATATACTGCATTGAAGCTGATGAGGGAGAGAACAGTTTAAAAGTAATATATTTTAGGGCATTATGATTATCATAAGAGTTCGGAATGAGGGTTGCAGAGTGGAGCATACTCAGGGTAGGGGTGAGGGGATGCGGGAGGATTGTATACCAAAGAAGGAGTTTTTTCTTTTGCTTTTCAAAGAGAAGAGCTAACTGGGGACGGGGGTGGGTGACAGAAAAGTGCAAATCTCTGTAAATGTTAATTGAAATTAACAAAAAAATAAAATAAAATTTAAAAATTTTGAAAAAGACTAATATGGTATATGTAGTTACATACCATGGAGTCAGAACCAAGGTATAACTGACTCTCCAGTGAGTATTCAGAGACAGTAAATTGCACAGAAGGAGATCACTGATATTTCTCCTAAGAAGTAGCTGGTGAATTCAAACTGCATGCTTTTGGTATAGCACCTAATTTTCTCAGCACCAGACTACTAGACTTTCCTAACTTGGTATTTTATTGTTGTGTGCTGTCAAGTCAGAACTCACTCATACTGATCCTCCAATGGATTTTTAAAGGTAGTAAATCCTACAGAGGGAGATTTCCCATCTGTCTACTGTGGAACAGCTGGTGGATTCAAACTGTGTGACTTTGAAACTGTGTGACTTTGGGATTGCAGCACAGTTTCTTATAAAGCGAAGGCAAGTTTTACCCACAAAATAATTTTTTTGATGGCTACCAAAGAGGGAAGGAAGGAAAAGGAAAATAAAAGTGAATAAATAGATAAACTGGATGAAGGAACAACATATAATAAGGGCTTAATCAGACATGGCAATTAATTATACTAATCAGCTATAATTAATGTTACAAATTAAAATATACATGAATGCCCCAATGAAAAACCAGTCAGTATGATTTGTAAACTTTTGCTCAATAAAAATATAAATTTTAAAAAAGAAACTTAACAGACAAAAAAGGTAGCAGACATAAAACACTCCAATTTTTTTTCACTCCAAATTCATTTACATTTCTCATCCCATAAGACATAGGATAGGG
>NW_006400089.1:1935288-1940388 GCF_000299155.1 Elephantulus edwardii | reverse complement strand
CAGCGCAGGAGGGGAAGACCCTCTATGAGATGGATTGATTCAGTGGCTGGGGTAATCAGGATGGGTGTGTCAGAGGGAATGAGATTGGCACAGGATAAAGCAGGATTTAGGGCTGTTGTACATAGGGTCTCTATGAGGCGCAAACGACTCGACGGCACATAACAAACAACCACAAAAATATTAAGAAGAAAAAAAACGATAGTCAAGAGTATAAAAAATTCCATGTCTATTGTTTTATACTATATCCAAATTTCTTCTTTTCCCAAATTTCTTTTTAATATCATACTTTCTATCACTTCTCTAAAAAGTTATTATCATTCATTTGCAAATGTTGTACCAGATGTATGTAAAATTATCTAGAATGTTTTCATTTTCATCTTGAAGCTTAAAGTTGAACTAAAAAGGTAATAACATGTTTTACACTTAAATACTGTAGGTCGTTCAAAACCAGAGAGGATAAAAGTAAAACAAAACTTAGATCATTCATATCTAATAAATACATCCACACTCATACATAACTTCCCTTCATTCTTAACTCCTCTTGAGAGAAATTTTCAGAGCATTTAACATCCCTTCTCTTAACATTCTTGCATGAATGTCTTTCACGTTAATTTCCCATTCTCTTTGACTTCTTACATGAATTACCACCCACTCTTTCTCTTTTTTCTTCAGAGTATAGTAAGACCCTAGCCAACACAGGCAAGTTTTAGTACTAAGGAATCAGAGCAGAAAATGTAGACATCATCTAATTTCTATAGGGAGTTACACAGAAAATTAAGAGATGGCTGGACGCTATTTTCATTTAATCACAGATGGGAAGAGGATACTGGTCAGCTAAGAGCACACTAAAAAAAACTAGTAACTGAATCAGTTAGAACTTATCTTGTGTATATTGGAACGAATGGAAATGTAGCGACTTTAAGGTAGGGGGCTCTGGTGGCTTAGTGGTAAGAAGCTGCACGCCAATTCCGAAGGTATGTAGTCCCAATCCATCAGCAGCTCAGCAGAAGGATAGGCAATCTTCTCTTATGTGACTTACTGTCTCTAAAAACCCA
The DNA here is from genome assembly GCF_000299155.1 of Elephantulus edwardii. Classification (NCBI taxonomy): domain Eukaryota; kingdom Metazoa; phylum Chordata; class Mammalia; order Macroscelidea; family Macroscelididae; genus Elephantulus; species Elephantulus edwardii. The sequence goes on along the minus strand of NW_006400089.1, from coordinate 1,939,333 downwards.
CTGAAGAATTACCTACGGGTCAGTTCTATGACATCACACAACAACAACATTTTTAAGATAGAAATTTTAACTTACAGAAAATAAACTATAAGAGACAAATATATTTTACCAGTCAGCAAGGATCCTTTACTGGAAAATAATCAGTAATTAGAGCCATTATTATAAGACTCTGAAATTAATGAAAACGCTCTTCATTTAGCACTGATGTTGTACTCTCAAAGTTTCTAACTTGTCACAGATTATCCAGACTTTACTAAAAAGAATACCAGATAGCATCCCACAAATTCTGAGAGTGTTTCACTTACCGAAAATGATGCTCGGGAGGCTGATCATAGCTTACGTTCCTGCACTGTGATCCGGTGTTACAAAGAAGACTTTGGACAAAGGGGAAAATACCTTGGTTTGGCAGGTCCCTTGCTTGCAAGAAACCTGGAGGAAAGGAATCCATAAAATGGATTAAAAATTTGTAGTACCCTAAGTTCCAAGGAAGTGACCTATAACTGCAACTCAGTTTTGGGATTTTGTTCTGTGCATCATACAATATTGCTGTGAGTAATTTACTGATGAATTCTTAGAAGTAATCTCCATACCTTGGCCATGCTATCAGAAGACACCTGGCATCACAATAAGATATAGGTAAACAAACCAATTGAAAAATGGGCACAGGATATGAACAGACACTTCACCATAGAAGACATCCAGATGGCCAACAAGCACATGAAGAAATGTTCAAAATCCCTAGCTCTAAGAGAGATGCAAATCAAAACAACTCTGAGATATCATCTCACCCCAGTGAGAATAGCAAAATTTAACAGAACAGCAAGCAACTTTGCTGGTGAGGTTATGGAGAAACTGAAACCCGTATTCACTGTTGGTGTAAGGGTAAAATGGTACAACCACTGTGGAAGGCGGTGTGGCGCTGGGGGGAGAGTGAGAAGGATGGGTTCAATAATGTATATTGCATTGAAACAGATGAGGGAGAAAACTGTTTATGAGGGATAAGTTATTAGGTATTTTTGTCATGACAGGAGTCCAGAGTGAAGGCTGTATAGTGGAGTGGACCTGAGGGGGAGAAATTGTAAAACAGTGAAAGAATTTTTCTTTTACTTTTCCAGGAGGTTAGTGTACTAGGGGGAAAGGTTGGGAGGGGAGAAAAGTGCAACAATGAATGAGTGGAAATCCAAAGTCTCTGTAAATTTTCATTGAATTTAATAATAAATTTAAAAAATGAAAATAAGAAAACAACAACAAAAAAAGTTGAAAATAGAAATACCATTTGACCCAGAAATTCCACTACTGGGAATATACCCCAAAGAGACCATAACTGCACCCAATCAGGTATATGTACACCCATGTTTATTGCGGCTTTGTTCACAATAGCAAGGAGTTGGAAACAACCAAAGTGTTATCAACAAATGAGTGGACAGAGAAGAAGCTGTGGTATATTCACACAATGGAATACTATGCTGCTTTGAAAAACAAGGAACTCAGGCAATAATATTCAAAATGGGTGACCCTGGTGGACATTATCCTGAGTGAAATATCTCAGTCACAAAGGGACAAATACTGCATAGTGCCACTGTTGTAAAACAGTACTGATATTGGTGTTGGGAGATACTGAGAAAGACGTTATAAATAATGTGTACTGTATTGAAATAGGTGAGGTAGAAAACTGTTTAAAAGGGATATGTGATTAGGTATTATTGTCATGATGGGAGTCCAAAGCGAAGGCTGCATAGTAGAGTGGACATGGGGGGAGGGATTTTAAAACAATGAGGGAACTTTTACTTTTCAAAGAGAAGAATGTACTGGGGGTGAGGGGTGGGCAGGGAGAAAAGTGCAACAGTGAATGAATGGGCGGGGGGCGGGGGGGTGAAGAAGGCACCTGGAAAAGTACTTGGTCAAAGAAGGTTACCAAAAGAGAGGAAGATGAGGGAGCTCTGGTGGCCTAGTGGCAAGAAGCTGCACTGCAATCTCAGAGTGCGCAGTTCAAATCTACCAGATGCTCTGCTGGAGAAGGAGGGGCAATCTCCTCCTGTACCACTCAGATCTGATTTGAGAGTACACACACACACACAAACAATAAAATAAAAAAAAAATTTTAAAAAGAAAAATGGATTAACACAAAGGCTTAAAAACTAGGCTCAAACATCAATACAATGATTGTGAGGGTGGTGTAGGAATGCACGTGATTTCTTTCTGTTGTCATTTTCTGGGTGAATGGCTTCACAATACTTAGCAACAGCAACATATGTTCACTCATAGATGTTCAAGGTTACGTTCTACCATTCAAAACTCTGCCATGTAGCAGCGGATGAAAAACCATGAAGTAAGAAGGAATGTGGTCAACTTAACTCACACTTACAACAGGATCATTAGACAGAACCCCATTACAGCTCAAGACCTATTTTTACTTATGATGTTTTATGTACTAAGGTCTCACATTGAACACATTTACCTGGAGAAAGTTTGCTAGGGTTAGCAAACATGTGTGAGTATCATTCTTAAAAGAAAAAGTCTAAAGTGACACTTGTTGACAAAACATCCCAAAAATATTACTACTGTAATAATATACGGAACTCAGAATTCACAGTTAAGAAAGATCAGATGAGATAAAGCTGTTTGTTTTTTGGTTTTGAGTTTGTTGTGGTTTGGTTTTTTTTTTGTTTGTTTGTTTGTTTTGTGTGGGTTTTTTTTTTTTAATTCACAGACTTGTAATTTGAAAGAATAAGTAAAAGTGAAACTTACATGTGTCTCTATGACGGGGAGGTTCTTGAAACCGAAGCACTATAAGAATCATGAACAGGATGCACGGCCAGAGAAACTCAGCCAAGGAAAGGACCTAAGGAAACATTTTCAAACAAGGGAGGAAGTAGTACTTGAGTAAATTGCAAAGTGTTATGACATATTCTTTCTTGAAGGTACACAATTAATTACCTGTAGAGGAGTCACTGTCATCCCTGCTAGATGACAACATGACAGCAGTAATGTGTCATAGTGTTCATATCTGTGACTGTGTCAGCTCTTTCTCCTTCTCCCACCAGACCCAGCATCTGTCCTTTTCTTTTTCTTCTATGATTTTATTTATTGCCCTCATAGTAAGTAAATAAATTATGTAACTACTCATTTCTCACACTCCAGTGAATCAATTTGGTTTCTTCATTTAATCTATTTTACATTTCTAACTTATATATCTAAATAAATATTTTGCTAAAGTTGGTACATTCTTTTGTACATGAACACACTGTTGGTACATTCTGTTGTACATGAACAACTGATCTATGTTTGTTCCCATCCCAAAGAAGGGTGACTCAACAGAGTGTGGAAACTATGGAACAATATCGTTGACTTCACATACAAGCAAGATTCTACAGAAGATTATCCAAAAATGACTGGAACAACACATCAGCAGAGAACTACCAGAAGTCCAGGCTGGGTTTAGAAGGGGTCTGGGTACTAGGCATATTGTAGCTGATGTTAGATGGATCTTAGCTGAAAGCAGGGAATACCAGAGGAATGTATATCTGTGTTTCATTGACTATGGAAAGGTGTTTGACTGTGTGGACCATAACAAACTGTGGCTGACTCTGAGAAAAATAGGAATCCCAGAACACTTCTAGCTAATGCAAAACCTACACTTGGACCAAGAGGCAGGGGTCAGAACAGAGCAAAGAAACACTGCATAGTTCAAAATTGGGAAGGGCATACTCCAGGGATGTGTCCTGTCTCCATATCTTTCAACCTGTATGCAGAACATGTTATGCAGGAGAAAATTTTCTTCATATTCTTCAACAACTTAATTTATTGTTGTGTGGAAATACGAAGGAGGATTCCAGAATGTAAATATGCAAAACAGGATATGTGCTTTACATTAAGCAAAGACTTGATATCATGAAGTACTAACATGCAATTAATTTAAACAATATATGATTGATGTTGTTGTTATGTGCCGTTGAGTCATTTGCAACTCATAGCGACCCTATGTACAACAGCCCTAAACCCTGCTCTATCCTGTGCCAATCTCATTGCCTCTGACACACCCATC
>NW_006400089.1:1933517-1934813 GCF_000299155.1 Elephantulus edwardii | reverse complement strand
AAGTGATTGCAAAAACCATGGCCTGTATCATATAAATATGATTGATACCTTTTTTTTCAGCCAGATGGGTATAAACAAAATAGAAAAGGACTTACAGACCCACAAACCAGGTAACTTCTGATAAACATAGGACCCATAATAAAATAATTTATGATAAACTAACAAATAAATATATATATAGTTTGTAGAAAATCCCTGGGTGACACAAATGGTTTGAACTTTACCTAAGTGAGATTTTTTTTGCCAGTCTTAATTTTTTTATTTGTGATTTATTGATTTATTATTTTAATAATTTTAATGAACATTTACAGAGATTTTGGATTTCCATTCCTTCATGTTGCACCTTTCTCCCTGCCCAGCCCTCTCCCCTGCCCCCCTACCTAAGTGAGCTTTGAGAGCATAATGGATAAAGAGTTACATGTCCAATCCAAAGGTAGATGGTTTGAATCCACAAGCTGCTCCACAGGAGAAAGATAAGCCATATTCTCCCATGTTATCTACCTCTGAAAACCCACCGGAGGGTCAGCTATGAGTTGTTTCTGACTGGACAACAATGAGGTGATTTTTTTTTTTTGCTAACCTAAAAGACACTGGTCACAGCATAAAAAATTGTCAGGAGTCGGCGTGTTTCAAATCACAGAAGCCAAGAAAGCTTCAGATACAAGCTGTCAGATCAAGGGTTGGAAAATGGAAGATAAATTCTGAAGTGATTTGGTAGAAGTGAAGGGGTATCCTGGTGGAGGGTGGATATTATATACTACTCTGGAGATGAAAAGGTGAGAAAAATGGGGTTACTTTCATAGTTAAAAAAGTAATTTCTAGATCCATCTTGAAGTACAATATTGTGAGTGACAGAATTATATCCACACGCTTACAAGGAAGTCCAGTGAATACCACTATCATTCAGATATATGCACCAACAACCAGAGCCAAAGAAGAAGAAATAGATGATTTCTACCAAAGTTTACAGTTGGAGATTGATTGAACATGCAATCAAGATGCATTGATAATAATGGGTGACTGGAACGTAAAAGTTGGGAAGAGAGAAGAAGAATCAGTAGTTGGAAAACATGGACTTGGTGACAGAAATGAAGCTAGAGATAAAATGATTTAATTTTGTACAATCAATGACTTATTCATTGAAAATACGTTTTATAAGAAACATAAACATAGGTTATACACATGGATTTCACCTGATGGTATGCATAGGAATAATATTGATTGCATCTGTGGAAAAAAACTGCTGGACAAGCTCAGTATCAGCTGTGAAAACTAGGCCAGGACCTGATTGTAGAA
>NW_006400089.1:1923869-1932028 GCF_000299155.1 Elephantulus edwardii | reverse complement strand
CAATCTTCGTTATGCAGATGACACAACCCTGGTTGCCGAAACTGAGGAGGATCTCATGCACTTGCTGCAGAGGGTCAAGGACTGCAGCCTTCAGTATGGACTGAGGCTCAGTGTCAAGAAGACAAAAATTCTCACCACTGGGCCGATTGGCAGCATCAGGATGATGGTGAAGAGACTGAGATTGAGATTGTTCACAGCTTCAGTTTGCTTGGCTCCATGGTCAACACTCTTGGCACCAACAGCCAGGAAAGCAAAAAACATATTGTGATGTGAAAGTCTGCTGTTAGAGACCTCTCTAAAGTACTCAAGAGCAACGGTGTTTCTCTGGAGACTAAGGTGCGTCTGATACAGGCCATGGTCTTTGCAATCACTTCTTATGTATCAGAGAGTTGGACAATGTCTAGGGAGGATAAAAGTGGAATTAATGCCTTTGAGCTGTGGTGCTGGAGAAGAGTATTGAATGTAACATGGCCTGCCAAGAAAACAGATTCATCCTAGAGAGGGTTAAACCAGGCTACTCCTTAGAGACAAGGATTCTGAGACTTCGTCTGACATACTTTGGGCATGTTGCAAGGAGGGAAAGGTCCTTGGAAAGGGACATCATACTTGGGAGAGTGGAGGGACAGCGCAGGAGGGGAAGACCCTCTATGAGGTGGATTGATTCAGTGACTGGGGTAATCGGCATGGATGTGTCAGGGCAGTGAGATTGGCACAGGATAGAGCAGGATTTAGGGCTGTTGTACATAGGGTCGCTATGAGTCACAAGTGACTCGAAGGCACATAACAACAACAACAACAAAGTTTGGTGGTTGGAACCGATAGCAGTTCAACAGGAGATCTCTTTAAAGACTATGACCAACAAAATTCCTTTGTCTCCATTACCCTCTGTAGCGCATAGATCACCAAGATATCAAAGAGACTGTTTTCAAAGGAAATGGATTTTAGGATTTTTTTTTTTTTTTTTAGTGGCCATCATTGCTGTTAGGTGCCATTGAGTGTGCTCCCACACTCAGTAATTCTAACTGCAGCCTTTTCCTATCTTAGTCCACATTCACACCCTCTGCTCTCCTTAAGACCATTGTCGAACGGTCTTTTTCTCTGTTGTTAACTCTGCATCTTTCCAAGAATGATGTCCTTTTCCAAGGAATGTATCCACTTGATAATATGCTCAAAGTATGTGAGGCAAAGCCACACAATTTTTCCTTCTAAGGAACCTTGCTTTGATTGAACTTCATCCAAAACAGATTTGTCTATTAGTTTGGCTGTCCATGGTATACTGACCACTCTTCACCAAGACCACAATTGATAGACACATTTTTTCTTTGATCTTCCTTAGTCACTGTTCAACTTTAACATGCATGTTCTTTAACTCTTGTTCTTCACACTTTAAAGGGATTCTTTGTAGAATTAAACAAAGCAAGAGCTGCCTGGGTTAAGACAAAACATTTTCTACTGGGACAGCATAAATTTCATTCTCCTGTTAATGATCCTAACTTCTGATATGAATTTGGTTATGGAAACAAAGAAGATAAAAAAATGAGAAAAGAAACAGTAAAAAACACCTTGGAATCCAGTTAACATAATTTACTGCTATGTAATTAAAACTTTCTTTTGTGGTCTGTGGCAAGAAACTGTGCGGCAATCCCAAAGGCCCCCAGTTCGAGGCCACCAGCTGCTCCAAGGGAGAAGGATGGGCAATCTCTTTTATGCTATTAACTGTCTCTGAAAACCTGCCAGAGTCGTGGGTCAGTTCTGAAGAGATGATCCACAACAACAAAAATGAAAATTCAAGAAAAACTATGAGGATGAACACGTCTGGAGGGCACTCAACTATGAGACACTGTCACCTTATCTCTTGACTAAGAAAAGTCTTGAATAGTTCGATTCCATTGACTGACATTTTCCTTCTGGTCAGTGAAGTGCAATGGTTCTTGGCAATAGAATTCCCCAGTGCATCATGTAATTTGATTTCGTTGTTGTTGTTGTTGTGTACCATCAAGTCAGATCTCACCGGCATAGGAATAGACCGTCCCTCATTCTCCTTTAGGTTTGCAGCATGAAGCTTCTTGCCATTAGGCCACCACAGCTCCTTGTAATTTGATTTATTTACTCCTATTACCATAGTTGTTGTTTGTGGTGTGGTTATTGTTATGTGCCGTCAAGTCACTTGGACTCATAGTGACCCTATGTACAACAGCCCTAAACTCTGCTCTGTCCTGTGCCAATCGCACTGTCTCCAACACGCCCATGCCAATTACCCCATTCACTGAATCAATCCACGTCATAAAGCGCCTCCCCCTCATGTGCTGCCCCTCCACCCTTCCAAGCATGATGTTCCTCTCCAAGGACCGGCCCCTCCTTACAATATGTCCTAAGTATGTCAGACAAAGTCTCAGAATCCTTGCCTCCAAGGAGCAGCACAGTTTAACCCTCTCCAGGATGAATCTGTTTGTTTTCTTAGCAGCCCATGGTACCCTCAACACTCTTCTCCAGCACCACAGCTCAAAGGCATCAATTCTCCTTCTGTCCTCCCTAGTCATTGTCCAACTCTCTGATGTATAACAAGTTATTGCAAAGACCATGTCCTGTATCAGACACATATTAGTCTCCAGAGAGACACTTTTGGCCTTCAGTACTTTGGAGAGGTCCCTAACAGCAGACTTTCCCATCACAATATGTCTTTTAATTTGCCAAGAGTGTTGACTGTGGAGCCAAGCAAACTAATGCTATGAACAATCCCAGTCTCTTCACCATCCATCCTGATGCTGCCTATTGGTCCAGTGGTGAGAATCTTTGTCTTCTTGATATTGAGCCTCAATCCATATTAAAAGCTGCAGTCCTTGATTCTCTGCAGCAAGTACATCAGGTCCTCCTCAGTTTCAGCAAGCAGGGTTGTGTCATTCTGCATAATGCAGATTGTTGATAGGTCTTGTAGTCAAGTAAAATTAAATCATTGACAATTTCAATCTTTTCTTCATTTCTCATGAAGTTATATATGGACTCTGTTGTGAGGAATTTTGTTTTCTTTATGTTGAGGTGTAATCCATGTTGAAGTCTATAGTCTAGACTCCATCAGTGAGTGCATTAAGTTTTCTTCATTTTCAATAAGAAGACTGCACCATCTGCCTATCACAGGTTATTGATGAATCTTCTTCCAATTCTCATCTACAGTCTTTTTCACATAATTCAATTTGTTGGATTATTTGCTCAGCATACAGATTTGCTGAAATATGGTGAAAGGATACAACTCAGACAGACACCTTTTCTGATTTTAAAACATGGAGTATTCCTTTGTTCTGTTTGAAGGGTTGTTTTTTGGTCTATGTATAGTTTCCACAAGAGCATAATTAAGAATGTTGGGATTCTCATTCTTCTCAAGGTTTCCATAATTTATTTTTTACATTTATAAAATTTTAAAAGCACAAAAATAATACAACTACCCTCCCCCAAAATAAATTATTTTACCAAGTTTCTTAACCAAAAACCACTGAAACAGCATGTCAACAGAGAACTGCCAGATGTGCAGGCTGAGTTTAGAAAAGACCATAGCACTGGTTATATTATATCTAATGTTAGATGGATCTTGGCTGAAGCAAAGAGTACCAGAGAAATGTCTATCTGTGTTTCACTGACTATGCAAAGGTATTAGACTATGTGGATCACAACAAACTAACTCTGAGAAGAATGGGAATCCCAGACTGTTGTTATGCAAAACCTGTACTTGGATCAGGAAGCAACTGTTAGAACAGAGCAAGATGCATAGTTCAAAATCAGGAAAGATGTATGCCAGGAGTTTATCCTATCACCATACCTTTTTCAATCTATATAGGCATTTGCTGCAGAAAGTCAAGGACTGCAGTCTTCAATATGGTTTAAAGCTCAACATCAACAAAACAAAGATTATCACCACTGGCCTAACTGGCAGTATCATAATAGACTGTTAAAAGATTGTTAACAGCTTGACTTTGTTTGACTTCACAATCTACATTCTTTGTACCAGCAGTCAGGACATTAAAAGACAAATTACACTGGGAAAATCTGTTGTCAAGGACCTTGGCAGAGTACTGAGGAGCAACTATGTCAGTGTAGAGACTAAGATCCACCTGAACCAGGCCATGGTCTTTGTAATTTGCTATGTGTCAGAAAGCTGGACAATGACTAGGGATGGTAGAAGGAGAATTATATCTTTGAGATGTGATGCTGGATAAGAGTATTAAATATAACACGAACTACTGGGAGAACAAATAGGTTCTTCCTGGAAACGCTGAAACCAGGCTGCTCCTTGGAGGCAAGGATTCTGCAGTTCCATCTAATATATTTTGGTCATGTTTTGAGGAGGTACTAGTCCTTGGAGAGGGACATCATACTTGAAAGGGGGGGCTACACAAGAGAGGAAGACCCTTAATGAGATGGATTGACACAGTAACTGGGGTAATGGGGGGTAGGTGTGTCAGAGACAAGGAAGTTGGCCCAAGATAGAGCAAAGTTCAGAGCTGTTATTCTGTGTTGCTATGAGTCACAAATGACTCGATGGCACTTGACAACAACAAATATTTGCATAACTAGTGATTTTAGAAATTATTTTTTATATCAGCACTTATAAATCCATGTCATTCTTTTTAAATATGATCTAATATTTTATTGCATAATTTATTTAACGAATTCTATAACAATGAAATTTTTTGTCTCTTTTTGAGGCCAGTGCTATCATATATGTTGTTTGACTGTCCTTTGTAAATATGCCAGCAAAATTGCTAAGTGATTCTGCTGTTGTTAATGTTATGTCAAGTTGGAATCAACTCATATTTGACCCTCCAGTGAGTTTTCAGAGGCAGTAAACCACACGGGAGGAGATTTCTCATCCTTCTTCCTTGAAGCAGCTGGAGATTGAACCATGTGCCTTAGGGGTTGCAACAGTTTCTTACCACTAGGTCATGAGAGCTGTATGTAATTTTTCATTTTTTATAGATTCAAGCAAAAAATAAACTATAAAAGCTGAAGCAATCTTCAAGCACAATTTCCATTACTGCTGTTGTGTACCTTTGAGTAGATTCCAACTTATAGCAATCCAGCATTACAGAGTGAAACTACCTCATAGGGTTAAATGTGTTCAACTCTTAACTGAAACCAGACTTTCTTCCATGAAGCTGCTTGCTTCTCACTTTTTGGTTAACAATCCAGTGTTTTGACTATAGTGCAAACAGGGCTTCTTCATATTCCCCATAGTACATAAGATTAAACCTTTACATTCAAATTTTGTTACTCCCAAGTGCAGATGTGATAACATGTAATTTCATTACTAAGGTTAGGTATTTTACGTAAGTTAAAACATAACTTCCATTCTTCAGAATAAAGAAACCATTTTCAGGACACAAGATAATGAATATACTAAAAAACCAGTGAGTTGTAGAAAAATTTAAAAATAGTAAAAATCTTTGGGACATAGTGAAAGCGCAGCGCTCAGCATAAAATTCAAAGACTTAATTCTATACCATTGTTACACTTTTTTATGTTGACTTGTATGATTTCTGTTATGTTGCCACTTGCGCTTGTGATGGATAAAGCATTGCCTAAAATGGTTTTCATTTGAATCAAGGTAGAAGCCATGCTGTATTTCAGAATGTAATTGATGAAGAAATAAAACTTATTTTATTAAACTTGAAAAAAAAACCAACAAAACATAATTTCCTATTATACTAACTGTATTTTCTTCCCAGTACCTATTTTTCTATTTCCTGTATTTGTTTTTTCTCTTAACTAGCTTGTTTTTTATTTCTTTAAATTTTTTTTTGTTCTACTAGTTTATTTACAAAGTTCGAATACATTGTTTTCAGACCAGATTCTTCAAATTCCCCTCACTCCTCCAACCACCAAATTATACAAACCCGTGATTGATCCCTTTTCCTGCCCTGCACATCTTCATTCCTCTGCTTCTACCCTCCCTCACCCTTGGATCCTCATACTCATTCTACAATAATGGTTTTGTACAGTATTTGTCCTTGTGGGACTGAGTTAGTTCACTCAGCATAATGTTTTCCAGTCCCTCCCAAGTTAGGTAATAATTTACAAAATCATTGCTCCTGCATGTTGCTTAGTTTTCCATCTTATGAATGTACCATAATTTCTCAATCCATTCGTTTATGATTGGACATTGGTGTTGTTTCCATGTTCTTTTGATGGTGAATAATGCCCCTATTAATGCTGGCATTCTAGTCTCCATTTGTGCCACAGTTCTCATTTTCTCAGGGTATATTCCAAGCAGTGAAATATCTGCATCATATGGAATTTCTATGTTCAGCTTTTTGAGGAAGAGCCAAACTGCTTTCCAGAATGGTTGTACCGTTTTACAATGCCACCAAAAATGTAAAAGAGTTTCTATCTCACCACATCTTCTCCAACATTTATTTCCTGCTGTCTTGTTAAACTTTGCCACTGTTACTAGAGTGATGTGGTATCTCATTGTGTTTTTTATTTGCATCTCTCTTACTGCCAGTGATTTGGAGCATTTATTCATGTGTCTATTGGCCATTTGAATATTTTCCTCTGTGAAAATTCTTTTCATGTCTTTTGCCCATTTTGTAATTGGGTTGTCAATATTTTTCTTGTGGAGGTCCAGGAGTATTCTGTAAACTTCCATTATGAGACTTTTGTCTGAAATGTTATTACCAAATATTTGTTTCCACTAGGTAGGTTTTCTTTTCACCCTGTTGGAAAAGTTTTTTATGCACACAGGGATTTAATCTTTAGAAGGTCCCATTCATCATTTTTATCCACTTCAGATTGTGCATTTCTAGCTCTACTTGGCAGACTCTTTAAACCGTAGAGTGGGCCTTCTAAGCTTGATCCTATTTGTCTCTGATGTTTTATAGTTTGGGGCTTTACTCCTAGGTCTCTGGTCCACCTTGAGTTGATTTTTGTGTATGATGTGAAATGTGTATCCTGTTTCAGCTCTCTGCAGGTGGAAATCCAATTTTTCCAGCACCATTTGTTGAAGAGGCTGTCACTTCCCCATTTGATAGGTTTTCTTTCTTTGTCAAATATCACTTGACCATGGATAGCTGGGTCTACTTCTGGGTTCTCAATTCTGTTCTATTGTTCTATATACCTGTCACTGTACCAGTACCATAGTGTTTTGGTTACTACTTCTGTGTAGTAGGTTTTGAGGTCAGGGAATGCTATGCCTCCCGCATCATTTTTGTTTCTCAGACTTATTCTGCTTATTTGGAGTCTCTTGCCTCTCCAAATAAAGTTGACACTTTCACTTTCAATTGTCTTGAAAAATAAATTTGGTATTTGGATTGGGGTTGCGTTGATCATGAGATTGCTTTTGTAAGGATTGTCATTTTCACATTATTGAGTCTTCCTATCCATGACCAGGGCACATTTTTCCATTTCTTTTGGTCTTTTATTGTGTTTTGCAGAAATGCTCTGTAGTTTTCTTTGTATAGGGCTTTTATATCGATAGTTCTTTTCACTCCCAACTATCTCAATTTGTAGTTCGCTAGAAGAATAGATATCTTCAAGTTGTGGTGCTGGAGAAGAGTCTTGAACATACCATGGACTGCCAAGAAAATAAATAGGTCTGTCTTGGAGAGGGTGAAACCAAGTCGCTCTTTGCACACTAGGATTCTGAAGCCCTGTCTCACATACTTTGGGCATGTGGCCAGAAGAAACTGGTCCTTGGAGAAGGATATCGTGCTCAGAAATATGGAGGGGCAGCACAGGAGAGGAAGACCCTGGATGAGACAGATTAATACAATATCTGGGGCAATGGGGGTTCATGTGTCAGAATTAGTGAGACTGGCTCAGGACAGGGAAAGGTTCAGAGCTGCTGTACATAGGGTCTTCTCTATATACATTGCAGGTGACTCAAGGCACATAACAACAAAAACATACTTTGTTGGTTGTTTCTTATTTAAGCCTCATATTTAGTGTCAATAAGACCTCAGGGAGAACCTTTATATTTAAATTCGGTGTGTTTACCACAGGCTGTGTTCTTGCACTGACTGTATAGAAAGAGGAGGCAGAGTGAAAGATCCCATATACAGCTCAACCTAGGCCTTGTGCTTGGTTTGTGTTGTGAATGGGGTAACAATGGCACTAAGGTATTTAAATGCTGGCTGTCTCATTGTCAAGAAAATTGACTGGCACAGGAGTTA
>NW_006400089.1:1921731-1923004 GCF_000299155.1 Elephantulus edwardii | reverse complement strand
TTGTGAAAATCTTAACTTTCCTGTAAACTTTTGTTAAAAATCACAATTAAAAAATAGTATTAAAAAACTTGAAAAAAAAATATTTAAATTCGGTTGTTATTATATTTTGAAGAAACATTCTTCTAAGTGTTTTAGCACTCTTCTGTCAATTTGTTGTATACAAGTTGAAGTAACCTGGAGTTGCTGTAATGCTGAATCTACCACTGAGGTGTCAAGTGTCATAATGGTTACCCATGGTGGACAGTGCTTGTTGGAGCTCCCAGTTTAAGGCTAATTTGGAAGCAGGAGTGGTATCCACTTCCTAAATTACATGCTTCTGGATAAATGGCAATAGCTATAGAAAGGGTTCAGGCCTTTGTTCATAGGGACGCTATGAGTCATGCTTCACTCAAAGGCAATCAACAACAACATTGTAAATGGTATTGCTTTCTTGATTTACTTCTTTGAGTTCTCTTTGATCCTATAGATTCTACTGATTTTTAGATATTGATCTTCTATCCTGCCACTCTAGTAAATTGGCCTACTAACTCTAACTGGTTGTTTTATTGAGTTTTTGGGATTTTCTGCATATACTATCAAATCATCTGCATATAGCTACAGTTTCTCTCTTTGCTGATTTGGATGCCTTTTATTTCCTTTTCTTGTCTGTCATATTGCCATAGTAAGCACTTCCAATACAATACTAATAGAAGTGGTGATAGTGGACATCCTTGTCTAGTACCTTCTTAACTATTTTTAACATATTTTTCTTGTTTTTTAATTAAAATTTACCTCATTATGGATTTATTATAAATATCTTCTCTAATACCTTAATTGCCCAATTACCTAAATCTCCTATATGTCAATTTACCAATATTTTTATTTATTTCTCTTTATTTCTTTTTCTTACATATAATGAACACTATGGCCTCTATTAGATGCCCCTTAGTCTCCAGAGAGACACCATTGCTTTTCAGTACTTTGGAGAGGTCCCTAACAGCAGACTTTCCCATGGCAAGCACCTTTTAATTTCCTGGCTACTGGTGCCAACAGTGTTGACTGTGGAGCCAAGCAAACTAAAGCTGTGAACAATGTCAATCTCTTCACCATCCATCCTGATGTTGTCAATTGGCCCAGTAGTGAGAATCTTTGTCTTCTTCAATCCATATTGAAGGCTGCAGTCCTTGACCCTCTGCAGCAAGCCATGGTCTTTGCAATCACTTGTTATGCATCATAGAGTGGACAATGACCAAGACAGATAGTAGGAGAATTGATGCCTTTGAGCTGTGGTGCT
>NW_006400089.1:1907364-1921016 GCF_000299155.1 Elephantulus edwardii | reverse complement strand
TTCTAAAAAAAAATTATTTTATACTGGTTCACACACAAAAGTTCATATATGTTATTTTTGATACCAGATCCTTCCCCTTTCCTTTACAAATCCCTCCCTTCAGTCATCAAATTATGTGACCCTATATTTAAGCATGGCCCCCTGGATCCTCATACACATTCTACAATAATGGTCTTATAGAGTATTTGTCTTTATGAGACTGAGTTAGTTCACTTAGTAAAAGGCTCTCCAGTCCCTCCCATGTTAGGCAGTAATTTACAAAACCATTGTTCCAGTATGCCGCATAGTATTCCACTGTATAAATGTACCGTTTTTTCTCAATCCATTCCACTGTGGTTGAGCATTTGGGCTGTTTCCATGTTCTTGCTAGAGTGAGTAATGCTGCTCTGAACCTTGGTGCACAGATCTCTATTTGTGCCTCAGTTCTCATTTTCTCGAGGTATATTCTGAGCAGTGGAATAGCTAGGTTATATGGAATTTCTATTCCTTCGACTGTTTTCCATTTGAGATTACTCCATTCAAAGAAAACTATCCAAACCCTAGTTCTGCTGTGTCATTGTCTGTTGTAAATGAGTGAATCAAGTCCTTTCATGAGATGATTCTCCGCAGGGGTGCTAAAGCAGACTTCTTTTTCTCATCTCATTTTTGTATCATGTTTTCCTTCTCATGTTTCACTGACTATTGCTTAACATTGTTAATCTTTTTGCTGTCCAGTGACGAAGCTTTCTGGAGAATTTGAGTGCTAGCTCCGTCTCCCACACTAAAATCTCTTCCAATAATGACATCATACCACTTAGAATTGGCTCAAGCAAACAAATGCTATCAGAATTGCCACCCAAAGGTAGCGGGATTAGATATTACTGCTGGAGGCTGTGGTTTCACAAAGAAAGAATCACCTAGTAAGCTGATTAATGGTTAAAAACAACACCCGCCCTCCTAACAACCACAAAGTTCTCAAAAAACTAAAAACCACATTCTTACTGCAGATTCCCAAGAGGGCATTTGTACAGAAAAGATTGAGAGTCCCCGGTTTTACAACTTGACTTTCACTTTCCCAGGGAGTCTCTCATTACATCACAACTTTCATAGATGCCCAGACCCTGTCCACCTCTTCTTTTCTAGGCAAAGTAACAATTGAAACTCTTCATGAGTTATTTCTCCACAGCTAAAATAATCTAACATGTTTGTATATCTTAGCAACCATATATATGTAAATCTTACATATATACAAACATACAGACACAAAAGATCCTGAGGTAAATATGACATACTGCATTTTTTTCCCTCTATGTGACATAGAGGCAGGGAGGAAGGAAGAAGTTAAAAGAGAGGACAAAGAAACAGATCACCAGAAAACTATCAAAGAAATAGTCTTTGTACAGTTTACTTCCAAAATGCCAAGAAAGAAGTTTCTAGAATCAGCTCAACAGAAAAACCTAACATTCTCAAAGTATCTGCATATTCTTGGTAATTTGCCCCAACACTCTTCTCCAGAGAGAGATAAACAGCCTGAGTAGAGCTACTTATCTCCATTTGCATTTGTGAAAACTCATTGCCTTTGAGTTGGAACAAGACTCATAGCTGACCTTCCAGTGGGATTTCAGAGGCTATAAGTCAACTTTCTCCAAAAAAGTTACTGGCAGATTCAAAACTTCAGAGAGGCATTATCTTTGAGTTAGCAGCACAACTTCTTAGTGGCCGTGC
The DNA here is from genome assembly GCF_000299155.1 of Elephantulus edwardii. Classification (NCBI taxonomy): domain Eukaryota; kingdom Metazoa; phylum Chordata; class Mammalia; order Macroscelidea; family Macroscelididae; genus Elephantulus; species Elephantulus edwardii. Next base: position 1,919,312 of record NW_006400089.1, on the reverse strand, counting down.
TGCCAAATCTCCCTTGTGCTTCTGGGAATATAAAATGAAAGAGAATAAACAGTGAAGCTGACTCTGTTGAAGAAGTCTCTGGGCTTTTACAGAAATGTGAAAAGAACTTGAAGTTTGAGACTAATTTCCCCTACTAGATGGAGTCTATAGCAAAATACATTTAACAGAACTTCAAAGAGAGCACAGAGACCAACTAATCTAATAAATATTTCATCCATCTCAGTTGAGTTTCCTCACCCATCAGTACCACGTCAATCATTGTTATCAGCCTTATAAAACTAAAGCACTTGAGATATACTTGAGATCACACAAGAGTTAGAAGGAAAAATTGAATTTGTCTCAAATCTATTGAAAGGTGAGTAAGGAACAAATATGGGGTCAGGGTTCAGAAGGGGAGCCCCATATAAGACTAGAGTATGACAACCATCCAAACACATTGGAACAAAATAAAGAAAACCAAAACAGTCACAGGTCATAACTGAGAAAGAAATATTATTCAAATAAAAGAAATAACAACAGGAATGAGTATTCAAAAAAAGATGCAGAAAATGCTAAGGAGACAATAATAAAAAATACAAATGTAAAGAGAGGCTGTGGATGTAAAGGGAAAATTAATTTTTAAAAATACTATCAAACTGTAACTTTTAAATTACTTTGAAAGTAATAAGGGAGAATAGGGATTGGTTAAATTTGAACTTCTGAAATAGAGCAACCCTGTGACATAATACTGCCTTTAAAATAAAAAATTCTCAAAGGCAAAAATGTGAAAATAGGAGAGCTAATATATTTAAATAAAAAACTCGGGCCTCAAGTTGCAAGATTTAAAGATGCTCTAGAAAGAATTTTTAATAATCTGTTGTTGTTGTTATGTGCCATCAAGTCGCTTGTGACTCAAAATGACCCTATGTACAACAGCCCTAAACTGTGCTCTATCCTGTGCCAATCGCACTGTCTCCGATACACCATCCCAATTACCCCAGTCACAGAATCAATCCACCTCATAGAGGGCCTTCCCCTCCTGCTCTGTCCCTCCACCCTCCCAAGCATGATGTCCCTCTCCAAGCACCGGTCTCTCCTCACAACATGTCCAAAGTATGTTAGATGGAGCCTCAGAATCCTTGCCTCCAAGGAGCTGCCCTATATGCATAATAGATCATTCAGGATTGGAAGAAGACTCATCAATAACCTACGTTATGTAGATGACACAACCTTGCTTGTTGAAACTAAGGCAGACCTGAAGCACTTATTGCAGAAGGTCAAGGACTGTAGTCTTCAATATGGATTGAAGCTCAACATCAAGAAAACAATGATTCTCACCGCTGGGTCAATTGGCAGCACCATGATGGATGGCAAGGAGATTGTTAATAGTTACAGCTAGTTTGGCTACACAATCAACACTCCTGGCACCAGCAGTCAGGAAATCAAATGACAAATTGCATTGGGTAAATCTGATGTCAGGATCTTGCCAGAGTACTGAAGAGCAATGATATAAGTCTAAGGACTAAGGTGTGCCTAATCTAGACCATGATCTTTGCAGTTATTTGCTGTGCATCAGATAGCTGGACAATGACTAAGGATAACAGAAAAAGAATTGATGCCATTGTGTTGTGACACTGGAGGAAAATCTTGAACATACAATGGACAGCCAAGAAAACAAGTAGGTCTGTACAGGAGAGAGTGAAACCAAATTTTTACTTGAAGGCTAGGATTTTGAATCTTCATCTCACATATTTTGGGCATGTGGCCAGGAGGGTCCAGTCCTTAGAGAAGGATATCATGCTCGAAAGGGTGGAGAGACAGAGCAAGAGAGGAAGATCTGAATGAGATGGATTTGATGCAGTAACTAGGGCAATGGACTAGTTATGTTGGAGTCAGTGAGAGTGGCTCAGGACAGGGCAGACTTCAGAGCTGTTGTACATAGGGTCAATATAAGTCGCAGTAAACTCAATGGCGCATAACAAGAACAACAACTTATCATAAGTGTTATTGATAGTCTTGAAAAACAGAATCAAATAAATGAGAATAAATAAATTCAAATATGTAACATAAGATAATATTCCAGAACTATAGAAAACGGATTGAGGCTCAATATCAAGAAAACAAAGATTCTCACCACTGGGCTGATTGGTAGCATCATGATGGATGGTGACAAGAATGAGATTGCTCACAGTTTTAGTTTGCTTGGCTCCACATTCAACATTCTTGGCACCAGCTTCCAGGAAAGTAAAAGACATATTGCAATGGGAAAGTCTGTGGTGAGAATCCTCTCTAAAGTACTGAAAAGCAACGATGTCAGTCTGGAGACTAAGGTGTGCCTGATCCAGGCCATGGTCTTTATAATCACTTGCTATGCATCAGATAGCTGGACAATGACTAAGGGCAATAGAAGGAGAATTGATGCCTTTGAACTGTGATGTTGGAGAAGAGTATTGAATATATCATGGACTGTGAAGAGAACAAACAGGTTTGTCCTGGGGAGGGTGAAGCCAGACTGCTCCTTGGAGGCAAGGTTTCTGAAGTTTCATCTGACATGCTTTGGACATGTTGCAAGAACGGACCAGTCCTTGGAGAAGGATGTCATGCTTGGGAGGGTGGAGAGACAGCACAGGAGAAGAAGACCCTTGACAAGATGGATTGATTCAGTGACTGGGATAATGGGAATAGATATGTCAGAGACAATGATCTTGGCACAGGATAGGACAGAGTTTAGGGCTGTTGTACATAGGGTCGACACAAAACCACAACAAAGAATAGAATATGAGCTGTAGACTGATATAATACATTGGATTTTAGAAAAATTGTATTCATAGTTCTGACAAGTCAGATTTGGGTTAAGTTATTGATTTTTAAAGATCATGGGATGATACTTCGCAGGTGTTGAGAGACAGAGAAAAGTGTGGAAAAATATTTAATAAAATAGGAACAAAAAATAAGCCTGGCCTCAAACATAAACTCAACACATTCAATGTTAAGTATCAATGCATTAATGTTTACAAAGTTCTAAGTGAATGAACATATGATAAAAAAAAATATACTGAAGCCTAGATGGTTCTTACCCAGAAATTAGTATATTTTCAGTCATGAAGGAGCAGAGACCCAACACTCAGAGGAGATTGTTGTTGTGTACTGTGGAGTCAGAATTGATTCATAGCTAACCCTCAAATGGATTGTCAGAAGCAGTAAATTGCACGGGAGGAGATTGCCCATCCTTCTCCCACAGAGCAGCTGGTGGATTTGAATCACATGCCTTTGAGATTGCAGCACAGTAAAATGAAAACTTGAGTAAAAAATTCAGCCACAAATAAAATGACATAAAATTTAAAATTCAGTAACTCATTCTGTCTCTTACAGTATGCTTACTAAAGGGGAAGGGGGAAATTATATAAGCACGCCTTCTAAAGAAAAAAAATTTTTTTTTCTGTATTCTTGGCAGAAAGTAAAAGAAATATAAGACTGTATGAGAGAAGGAAAAATGGGAAGATAGGAAAAACAAAAGAAAGAAACCATTAATGTATTTAATCTAAGATTTAATTATAAAGGAAAAGGTTATTCTTAAGCAGAAAGAGGAGAAAGGAAGACAATAAATACCGACAACTGAAAATTTTACAGAACCAATGAAATTAATCAGTCCATTGATAAAAAAAATATTCAGGATATATTCTATGAATTCAGATGCTATGATTTGAACACTGTGTGAAAATCATATTATAATCTGGTTGTCTTTTATCTTTAAGTACTGCATGCTTTGTGCCTTAGTAGTGATCCACAATATGTTACGGTGCCGTAAGAGATATGCTTTTATGTATGACCCTAAAGGTATGTCATCAGCAAGTTCTCCATATCTGATATAGGTAATTTTGCATTCTATAATTTCCATTAGTCTTGTAGCTTTCAGAGAATCTGATCTTTTAACATCTTGGAGAATCTTTTCTTTCCTTTTGAGGATGATGGTAATTGTTAAACGTCGCATACCTACATTATCAAGATTAGTATTCAATGATTTTACACTTTCATTTGTTTCACTTCACACTGATGCTTCTTCATTGCCTTTTGCTGCTTCTACCACTAGCTCTCATTTTGCTGAATTTGGGAGTCATGAGGGACTTGACAGTACTTTTTTTTTCATTTTTATTTTATACTGGTTTATTTACAAAGTTCATATACACTGTTTTTCACATATACACTGTTTTTCACATGGGATCTTTCCTATTTCTTTTATCCTCACTCTCTTCATTCATCAATTTGTGCAACACTATGATTAATGACCCCTCTCAAGCACATCCTCAGCCCTCATCTCCCCCCCCCCTTGGATCCTCATACTCATTCTATAAAAATGGTCTTCTACAATATTTTCCTTATGGGACTGAGTAAATTCATTCAGTATAATGCTCTCTAGTTCCTCACAAGTTAGATAGTAATTTACAAAATCATTGCTCCTGTGTGCTGCATAGCATTCCAGAGAGTGAATGTACCATAATTTCTCAATCATTCCATTGTGGTTGGCCATCTGGGTTGTTTCCACGTTCTTGCAATGGTTAATAACACTGCTATGAATACTGGTGTACAAGTCTCCATTTATGCCTCAGTTCTCATTTTGGGGGGATACATTCCATACAGTGGAATAGCTAGGGCCATGGAATTTCTATGGTCAGCTTTTTTTTTTTCTTTTTAAGCGCCAAATTTATTACTTGCCACTGCTGGTAAACTTGGCTACTGCTGCTGGAGTGAGATGGTATCACTGTGGTTTTGATTTGCATCTCTCTTATCGCCAGTGATTTTGAGTATTTCTTCTTGTGTCTGTTGGCCATCTGAATACGTTCCTCTGGGAAAATTCTTTCCATGTTTTTGCCGATTTTAAAAGACTATTAGACAGCAGATAATACTCAAAAGATATGCAATATACAAGATTGGATACTGCTGCCTCTAAGTCAAAACATAAACTGATAATACTGTAAACTCTTCCCATAGACAGTCCAGCACATATGTAAGTCAATAACATAGATGTTTATTATGATTATCAAGGTTGTATGTATACCTCACCATTATATGACTAGCAGTGCAATCACCTCATAAACTTGAGACATGAGATACATGTGTTACAGTTATAAAGCTGTTGCATCCACTACTTCACATTCTTTGACTTGGATTTCTGAACTCTGTTGTAATCTAAGGAAGCTGTGGTAACTTAGAATTACACTGTCAAAGCAAAGATAAGCAGTTCAAATTCACCAGCTGCTCTTTGGGCAAAAAATAGACAATCTTCTCCTGTGTGATTTCCTGCCTCTGATAACCCACTGAAGGGCCAGATATGGGTCAGGTCTGATTCAATTATAAACAACAATTTTAATCCTAGTAACCTCTAGTCATTTCATTCATAGGGGGTTGCACTTCTAACTCAAATGCACAACTCTAGAAATTAGAATTTGTTAAGTAGCTCTAAGAGAGAAAGATAGATAATCACTTCTCACATGATTTACAACTTGGAAACTCACTATAGAGTCAGCTATGAGACAGTTTCTACTCCAGGGTGATGAGAGAGAGAGAGAGAGAGATTATAATTATTGCTGTTGTTGTGTATTGTTGAGTTAGAACTGACTCATAGTTTTTGAGAGGCAGTTAATCACATGGGAGGAGATTGCTCACCTCTCTCCTGTGGAGCAATTGATGAATTCAAACTGCATGTTTGGCAGTACAATTCCTTACCAATAAGCCACCATTGGTCCTTGTAACTCATGGAACCACAGATTTATGGCTGCCAGGCATTGTACATGTAAGCATTTATCAGATAAGATAAATCTACATGAATACTCTCTGTAGTGAACTTAAGTAAAAAGAGATCTCAATATCAATTTAACAGATATCAATTTGATATCTGTATCAAAAGAATAATTGTTGCTATGTGCCATTGAGTAGGAATTAACTCATAGCTTATCCTCTCAGGGATTTTTAGGAGTTGTAAATCTTAAAGGAGGAGACTGTCCACCTTCCTCACATGGAATATCTGGGGGTTGACAGTGTAACTCCTGACCAGTAGGTCACAAAAGTTCTCTCAAAAGAACAACTAGAGATCTTTCTCCACATCTTTATTTTCATGGAATGATCCATCTCTGTCTGTCTCTGTAATGTATCTTTTCTAATAAAATGGTCTTTCCTTTCACCTTCCCTTTGGTCTCTTCTTCTTTACTCTCAGCTATGTGTTTTAACAAGGGCTAACCCGTGCTGGGATTATTTTGAGCAAGACAAACTGGGAAACCGAATATCAAATTTAATATTAATAATAAACCAAATGCTATGTCAGGATAGAAGGGAGGCTGATACAATTTGGAATTCACCCTGTAGCAGTAAGGCTGTTCTTAAATGTTTACAGGGATAGGCATTAAGGTGATCCTTAAGAGTCTATATAATTCTTAGTATTTACTGAATCCCTCCCTCCTGAGATAAGCATAAGGTAAACAATAGCAAAGAATCCATGATCCATTGTTTTTGTTTACTACTCCCTTGTGGTTTTCCTTTGTTTACCTTCCTGATGATTCTCAATAAAAACCCAGAAAGTTCTCTCAGCTGATAGTCTCCTGCCTTCATGCTTTCTGATCTGACCCTCATTCCTTTGTGTCCTTGGTCTCTGTCTTTTCCTTCAGTCAACAACAACAAACTGTCTAAGAAGTGCTGGACCAGACAAGGACCAAGGGATTCATTCACAGATGATTTCCTGTTGTCTTCCACACATCACAATTCTTTATCTGGGCAATGTGAGACAGAGACAGAAACTAGAGCATTGACCACACAATAACATTTTGTTGCTGAAATCCAGGATCACTCAAAGGAACTCCAGGACAGACATAAAGATCAATTATATGTCTTCCACTCTAGTCTGCCCTCAAGAAGTGCCAGAGTCACCTCATAGGATCTGAGTTAGGACTATCAGTTAAGAAAATCTCTTAAGAAACCACATAATTGTTTTATTAGGAATAACAGCCACCAAAGTTGAGGCTTGTTAACTTTAATAAAGCAGCTGAAATAATTAATAAAAAAGAGGCAAGCTCAGCTATACTTCTAAATAGAATTACTGACGCAATCTAGAAATAAACTAATCTGAACCCAAATACTTCTGGGTTAGTTATTGTAATTAATATCTATTTAGTTACCAACTCCACTCCAAATAGCCACTCAAAACTGCAAAAAGTGGCATTAGGATTCAAACTCATCCAGAGGAAATCTTTGGAAGGTGTGCCCACTGTCTTTAACAATAAAGACACAGATCAAGGAGGGACCATCAAAAGACCAAGCACCTAGTTTGGGCTATAATAAGGCATTCAGTAAGGTGCCACCTTGTTGTTCTTGTTGTTATGTGCCATCGAGTCACTTGTGACTCATAGTGACCCAAGTACAAGAGCCCTAAATGCCGTTCTATCCAGTGCTGACCTCACCATCTCAAACACACTCATTCCCACCACTCCACTCACAGAATCGATCCATCTCATAGAGGGTCTTCCTTTCCTGCACTGTCCCTCCACTCTCCCAAACATGATGTCCCTCTCCAAGCACCAGTTCCTCCTTGTAACATGCCCAAAGTATGTCAGATGAAGCTTCAGAATCCTTGCCTCCAAGGAGCACTCCAGCTTCACCCTCTCCAGGACAAACCTGTTTGTTCTCCTAGCAGTGCGTGGTATATTCAACACCCTTCTCCAGCACGAAAGCTCAAAGGCATCAATTCTCTTTCTATCATCCGTATTCACTGTCCAACTCTCTGATTAGATCATCCTTAGATCTCTCTCCTTAGGTCATCCAAAAAGACTCAAAAGGTGAGAATGTTTATAGTGTAAGAATTTAGGGCACTGTCCAAAACCCTAAAAGATTTAAAGGGCTCAATATCTTCAGCAGGAATGTTAGCAACAGAATTGGGTAAGTCAGGTGAAATGAGTCAAAACTGAGTAAAAAGAATGTTAAAGCAGATACCAAGGAAGAAATACATATGAAAATTCACATTAGAGGCCAACAGAGGGCAAAGGTCAAACAAAGTCACCAAGACCAAGTGTTACCAAATGCAAACATGGAGACAAATAATATTGGACTAAAGCACATGAGAAAGTTGTCATGGGACCAGTGACCTCAAAAACAATGTACCAGGGCAAGAATTGCCTCCCAATTTTTTTAACTCACTGCAACTCCCATTGGCCCATACTCAAGCATGAAAGCATGACCAAATGAGGAAGCAAATCAGCTATATTAAATTGTAACACACATGGCACAGAGTCTTTCTCCATTTTTTCACTTTTTGAGAATGGCCTTTCTCTATCTGGGATGCATGTTTTTTTAATAAACTCTTTCTTTTCAGCTTCACTCCTGTATTTTTTCCTTTCTTCTTGATTTTGTGCTCTAATAAGGGCTCAGGTCATGTCAGAATTACTCTGAGCAAGGCAAATAATCTAAGAAAGACTGGATTAGGTCAATACTGGAAATTCAGTCATAACCAATCTTCCAGTTGTCTCCAGCTGGTTCAAGCCTTTGTTGGGACAAGGGAAAACAAAATCAAGGCATTGACCTCCCAGTAACCAGTATATAAAATAATCAAATTATAGCTAAATTTAAGAAGTATTCAAATAGTTTTTCTATGGGCATACAAGGGAATAATTTTATTTCTTAAAAAAATTGATTCCTTCAAGTTAGTTACAATAAAATTTTAAGAACATAATTAATTGAAATCTGAGATTTCTGAGATTGACATCAAGTTACTAAGTGATTTTTATGACCCTTATTCATTTTAAATTCCCTCAATTTAAAGTTGTTGCTAACAGTATATAAAATTGAGTCCGAATGTACTCATAGCTGACCTTCCAGCAGATTTTCAGAGGCTGTAAATCACATAGGAGGAGACTGCCAATCTTTCTCCTGTAGAGCAGCTGATGGATTCAAACCATGTGGCCTTCAATTGGCAGCAAAACTACCTACCACTAGGTCACCAGAAAACCTCAGGAGGTATCATATGAATAACAGCCAATGATAATAAAGGATGAAGTTCAAGCTGCACTGAAGGCATTTGCAAAAAATAAGGTCCCAGGAATCAGTGGGATACTAACTGACATGTTGCAACCATCAGATGGCAGCTCCGGACGTTTTCACTAATTTATGTCAGGAAATTTAGAGTACAATAACCTGTCCGACTGACTGGAAGCCATCCATATTTGTTGCCATTTTCAAGAAAAGTGAACCAACAGAATATGGAAAATACAAAACAAAAATTAGTAGTATCACATGCCAGCAAAATATTGCTAAAGATCATCTAAAACAACTAGAACAGTACATTGACAAGGAACTACCAGAAGGCCAAGTGAGGTTTAGAAGAAGCAGTTTCATCAGGGATATCATTGCGGATGTCAGATGGATCCTGGCTGAAAGCAGAGAATAACAGAATAATGTCTATACGTGTTTATTGACTATGCTAAGGCATTTGGCTGTATGGATCATAACAAACTGTTGCTAATATTGAGAATGGGAATCCCAGAATGCTTAATTGTGCTCGTGTTAAATCTACACCTAGACCACAAAGCTGTTGTGTAAACTGAGCAAAGGAATACTCGGGAAGAGTATTGATACAATTACAGGCACACAGACTAATGGAACAAAATTGAGAACCCAGGAATTAACCCATCTATCTACGGTCAACTAATATTCGACAAGGAAATAAAACTTATCAAATTGTTGTTGTTGTTGTTGCTGTTGTTATGTGCCGTTGAGTCGCTTGCAACTCATAGTGACCCTATGTACAATAGTCCTAAACTCTGCTCTGTCTTGTGCCAATCGCACCATCTCTGACACACCCATCCCTATTACCCCAATCACTGAATCAATCCACTTCATAGGGGGCCTTCCCCTTCTGCGTTGTCCCTCCACCCTACCAAGCATGATGTCCCTCTCCAAGGACCTGTTCCTCCTTGCAACATGTCCAAAGTATGTCAGACGGAGCCTCAGAAAATGTCTCCAACAAATGATGGTGGCAAAACTCGACTGCTACTTGCAGAAAGCTAAACCAGGAACCACACCTATCACCATACATTAAGATCAACTCAAGATGGATCAGAGACCTAGGCGTAAAGTCCAAAAATAGGAACATCGTAAGAGACAAATTGGGACCAACTTTAAAAGGCCTCCCCTGTGCTATAAAAAGGCTGAAAATAGAGCTAGAAATACACAACCAAGAGAGGATACAATTGATGCATGGACATCAAAGATTAAATCCCTGTGTGCATCAAAAACTTTTTCCAACAGGGTGAAAACAAAAAATATTGACTGGAAAAAAGTATTTGGTAATACCATGTCAGACGAAGTTCTCATAAGAAAAATTCACAAAATATGAAAAAGATTCCACAAGGAAAAGATTGATAACTGATAATGAGATATGGAAAGATTTTTTCATAGAGGAAGACAGTCAGATGATTGACCAACTGATGTATAAAGAAATAATCAAAATCACTGGCAATAAGACAGATACAAATCAAAACCACAATGGGATACCATGTCACTCTAATAGCAGTGGCAAAGCTTAACAGAACAGCAAGCAATAAATGTTGCAGAGTATGTGGAGAGATTAGGACTTTCATACACAGTGGGATTTCAAAATGGTACAATCACTCTGGAAGACAGTTTGGCATTTCCTCAAAAAGCTGAACATAGAAATTTCATATGATCTACAATTCCATTCCTAGGAACGTAACATATATAAATTAGAACTGAGACACAAATGGAGATATGCACACTAATGTTCATAGTAGTGTTATTCACAATCACAAGAACATGGAAACAATCCAAATATCCAACCACACTTGAATGGATTAAGAAATACTACTATGCAGCACTCAAAAGCAATGATTTTCAAACTTAATAAATAACTTGATAGAGACTAGAGGACAATATGCTGAGTGAACTAATTCAGTCTCATGGGGATAAATATTGGATAGGGCCATCACTGTAAAAGCATAAGGACAACTAGTAAAACATGCATAGGGATCCAAGGGAGGAAGGGGTGGGACCAGAGGAATAAAGGTTGGCAGGAAGGAAATTATAGGATCACATTATTTGGTAGGTGGAGGGATGTGGGCAAAGGAAATGGGAAAGATTCAATGGGGATCTGAAACAACAGAATAATAATGAAGAACATGGTTTAATGGTGATTGATTTTATAAAACAATGAATGAGAGTGACTGAATGAAATACAACGTGAACGAAGGATAGTGTAAAACACAATGTATATACCAAATTTAGATGCAAACCAATATAAAGTTCATTTTTTTTTCCTATCAGGAGGGATGTGCTTCAGGGATATAATCTTTCTCTCTATCTACTCACTTGGTGGGTTTTTCCCCCCCCTTTTTTAAATTTATTACTAGTTTCAATGAAAATTTACAGAGACTTTGGATTTCCAGTCATTCATTGCTGCACTTTTCCCCCCTCCCAGCCCTCCCCCCAATACACTATCCTCTTGGAAAAGCAAAAGAAAATTTTTTTCATTGTTTAAACATCCTTCCCCCCAGGTCCACTCCACTATGCAACTTTCGCTCTGGACTCCTGTCATGACAGAAATACCTAATCACATATCCCTTTTAAACAGTTTTCTCCCTCACCTGTTTCAATGCAGTATACATTATTAAATCCATTTTTCTCAGTCTCCCCTAACCCCGATGTCAGTCCTGTTTTACAGCAGTGGAAGCATGCAGTATTTGTCCTTTTGTGACTGAGATACTTCACCCAGCATAATGTCCTCCAGGGTCACCCATTTTAAATAATATTGCATGAGTTCCTTGTTTGTCAATGCAGCATTGTATTCCATTGTGTGAATATACCACAGCTTCTCTATCCATTCATTTGTTGATGGGCACCTGGGTTGTTTCCAATTCCTTGCTATTGTGAACAAAGCCACGATAAACATGGGTGTGCACATATCTGACTGAATG
>NW_006400089.1:1891780-1902028 GCF_000299155.1 Elephantulus edwardii | reverse complement strand
AGAGTGGATCAGAGAGTCCAAGAGATAAAGCCCAAATACATAAGGATCATAACAGACAAAACTGGGACCAAACATGGAAAAGAATAATAATGCAATCACAAAATGGGCAAAAGGCATGCAAAGATTTTTCACAGAGGAAGACATTCAGATGGCCAACAGACACATACAGAAATGCTCAAAATCATAGGCAATAAGAGAGAGTAGCAGTGCCAAAGCTTAGTAAGATGGCAAGCAATAAATGTTGGGTAGAATGTGGTGATATTGGAATTCTCGTACACTGTTGGTGGCATTGTAAGATGGTATAACCACTCTGGAAGGCAGTTTGGCATTTCCTCAAAAAGCTGAACATAGAAATCCCATTTGACCCAGCTATTCCACCGCTAGGAATATTTCCCAAGGAAAAGAGAATTGAAACACAAATGGAGAATTGTACGTGTCTTATTCACTATAATAAGAAAATAGAAACAGCCCAAATGTCCATCAGCAAAGGAATGGATTGAGAAATTATGATGCATTCAAATAATGGAAACAATGTAGCATTATTGTTGTTTCTGTGGTTGTTGTTGTTGTTGTTTTTAAGTACCATTAAGTTGGAACTGACCCTTAGCTGACCATCCCACAAGTTTTCAGAGGCAGTTAATTGCATGGGAGGGGATAGTCCATCCTTCTGCCTCAGAACAGATAGTAAATATGAACTGCATTCCTAGGTATTGTAAAGCAGTTTCTTACCACCTGAGCTCCTTAGGAAGCAACAGTTTTGTAAAATAATGTTTAAAATAGGAAGACTAGAGACTAATATGCTGAATGAATTTACTCAGTCTTATAAGGACAAATACTAATAAGACTATTATTGTAAACATAGAAGGATAACTAATAAAATGTGTTTAAAAGTCCAAAAGGGGAAGGAGAAAGGAGCTAGAGGGTGGAATGTGGGGAGCGGAGGGGGGGTGGAAATCACACTAGAAAAATAAAGTTTATTGGTCAGAGGGAAGAGCTGAAGGAATTATGAAAAATCAGCAGTGACTTGAAAAGACAGGGTAGTAGGCATAGATCAAAGGTGATTAATTTTTAAAAATATAATGGATTTCACCTGATGGTATGCATAAGAATCAGATAGATTATATCTGTAGAAAGAACTGCTGGAGAAGCTCAATATCAGCTGTGAAAACTTGGCCAACTGCTGATTGTGAAACAGATCACCAACTACTCTTAGGCAAGTTCAAGCTGAAGCTAAGGAAAGTGAAATCAAGCCAACGGGAACCAAAATATGACCTTGAGTCTATCCCACTTGAATTTCAGAACCATCTCAGGAACAGGTTTGAGGCCTTGAACACTAATGAGCGAAGACCAGATGAGTTATGGGAAGATATAAAAAATATTATGCAGGAAGAGTTCAAAAGGTCAATGCGAAGACAGAGGAGGAAGACGAGACCAATGTGGATGTCAGAAGAGAGTGATTATTGCACTAAAGTGCTGAGAAGCCAAAACAGAAGGAAGAAATCAAGACATTAGGAGCTGAACAGGAGATTTCAAAAGGCTGCTTGACAAGACAAAGTAAAGTATTATAATGAAATATGGAAAGAGCTGAAGTCAGAAAATCAAAGGGGCTGAAATTGCTCAGCATTTCTTAAGCTCAAAGAACTGAAGAAGAAATTCAAACCTTGAGTTGCAATACTTAAGGATGCTTTGGGCAGAATATTGTGTGATCCTGCAAGTATTAAAAGAAGATGGAAAGAATACAGAGCCATTATACCAAAAGGAATTGGCAGACACAGAAGAATTTCATGAAACAACATATGAGCTCATATATATAGTGATGAAGGAAGAAGTTCAGACTGCATTGAAAGAATTGGTTAAGAATAAGGCCCCAGGAACCGATGGTATACCAATTGACATATTTCAACTAACACATGCTGCCCTAGATGTGCTCACCAAGTTGTGCCAAGAAATCTGGAGAACAACCACTTAGCCAAGCGACTGGATGAGATCTATATTGTTCCCATTCCAAAGAAAGGTGGTCCCACAGAGTGTGGAAATTATCAAACAGTAGCATTAATACTAAAGCCAGCAAGATTCTGCTGAAGATTATCCAAAAATGACTGTAACAACACATCAACAGAGAACTACCAGAAGTGGAGACTGAGTTTAGAAGGGGTTTAGTACTAGGGATATTGTAGCTAATGTTAGATGGTTCTTGGCTGAAAGCAAGGAGTACAAGAAGACTTTGTTTCATTGATTATGCAAAAGTATTTGACTGTGTGGATCATAACAAACTGTGGCTATCTCTGAGAAGAATGGAAATCCCAGAATACTTGATTGTGCTAATGTGAAACCTATACTTGGACCAGGAGGCAGTCGTCAGAACAGAAAAAGGAAACAAAGCATGGTTCAAAATTGGGAAGGGTGTATGCCAGGGATGTATTCTATCTCCATACCTTTTCAATCTTTATGCAGAACAGTTTATCTGGGAGGCTGGGCTCTATGAGGAGGAATGTGGCATCAGGATTAGTGGAAGACTCATCAACAATCTGTGTTATGCAGATTACACAACCCTGATTGCTGAAACTGAGGAGGACCTAAAGCACTTGGTGTGGAAGGTCAAGGACTGCAGATTCAGTATGGATTGAAGCTCAATGTCAAGAAAACAAAGATTCTTGCCACTGGGCCAATTGGCAGCATCAGGATGGGTGGTGAAGAGATTGAGATTGTTCACAGTTTTGGTTTGCTTGGCTCTACAGGAGACACTCTTGGCACCAGCAACCAGGAAATTAAAAGACATATTATGATGGGAAAGTCTGGAGTTAGAGACCTATCTAAAGTACTGAAGTGCAACGATGTCAGTCTGGAGACTAAGGTGCACCTGATCCAGGCCATACATAGTCTTTGCAATCACTTACTATGCATCAGAGAGCTGGATAATGACTAGGGATGATAGAAGAATTGATGCCTTTGAGTTGTGGTGTTGGAGAAGAGTATTGAATATACCATGGACTGCTAAGAAAAGTATCAGGTTTGTTCTTGAGAGGATGAAACCTGGTTGCTCCGTGGAGGCAAGGATTCTGAAGCTTAGTCTGACATACTTTGGACATGTTGCAAGGAGGGACCAGTTCTTGGAGAGGGTTGTCATGCTTGGGACAGCCAGGAGAAGAAGACTCTCGATGAAATGGATTGATTCCATTTCTGGGGTAATGGGGGTGGGTGTGTCAGAGATAATGATATTGGCACAGGATAGGACAGAGTTTAGGGCTGTTGAACACAGGGTCACTATCAGTGACAGGGGACTTGATGGCACATAACAACAACAATGTATAGGAATGATCCTATGAATCAATGTGACTGAAGGAATGTGTGAAAAACAATGTATATGAATGAAACAATGTATACGACTTTTATATTCAGACCACTATAAAACTTAAAAAGAAAAAGTATTTACAAACTCAGAAGCTCTGTAAGGCACTTCTGCTCTCTGGCAGGGTTCCTAGGAGTTGAAATTGGCTTAATTAGAGCAAGTTTGTTTTTGTTTTAATGTTGTTTATGTATCACATGGTTTAATAGCAAATGAAAGCAACATAGAATAAAATACTGTGTATAAAAAATATAAATGCAGGAAGAAAGAGAACTCTTTAGAGGGTGGAGCTAGTCATAATATCTTATGGCCTTAAGCAGAAAGAAAAACCATTAAGTTTAGAATATCAAGGAAACTAAAGAAAAACTGTGGGCTTTGTCATTGAAAACAAATGGCTTTAGAAGAGGAAAGGCATTCTATTGTGTTTCCTTGAGGCCACTGCTATCATCTTAAAGGAGAGGAATTTCCCAGAGGTATTATGAGGTTTCTTTTGGTTAATTCTGTAAAAAGAGACTACACACTAGTTCACATAATCGGTTCAAACCATAAATGAAAGCTAGTATAGTGTCAAATACTAAATGGTAATTCCAGTCACAATTTAGCTATCTAGATTCATTGCAACTAAGTGCTGAGACTTCAAAGACCTTTCCTGAAGCTCATCTTTTGTTATGTTTAGGGAGAAAAAAGAAATTGACTAAACCACTTTATCATCCTTCTCTTTTTGTTTTCTTTTCTTAGCTTTCTATTGAAAAACAATATATTCATTTTCTTTAAACATATACTCATTAAACATATATTGAGTACTTATTCTGCCAAGTATTATGCTAGATACTTTGGAATTAAAAAGATTAATAAGGCACAATTTCAGCCATTGACATCTAAAGGAGCCAAATACTCAAAGAAAAAAAGAGAACATTGAAAGAAGATGCATGTTGATGCAACCTTACTGGAAGATTTGTTGTTATTGAGTGCTTAGAAGTTCATTGAGACCCCTAGTGACCCAAAGTGATAGGGAGAACTACTTCACAGAGTTTCTTTGTTTGTATCCTTTATGGAAGCAGATACATGGAGCCCCTGAATGGGTTCAAAGCACCAACCCTTTTAGTTAGCTCTCCAGGCCTTAACCGTTGTGCCCCCAGAGCTCCTCTGCTCCAGGATAAATGAACAGCATGCTTCAAAATTAAGCAGCTCAAGAACATAAAACAGTATAATAGAATGTGCAGAGATCTTGAATTGGAGAATAAAAAGGGAAGAACTTGCTCTGCATTTTTCAAGCTGAGGGGACTGAAAAATAAATTGAAACCCCAAGTTGCAATATTGAAAGATACTATGGTCAAGGTATTTTATCAGAAAGCATCAAAAGAATCAAAAGATTGAGGGAATACACAGAATCACTGTGCCAAAAAAAAAAAAACCCCAATACTGAAAAATTTCAGGAAGTACAATAGGAATCAATGATAAGGAAGAAGGCACTGGAAAAAATAAGGCCTCAGGAATCCCCCAGAAATACCTGTTGATTTGTTTCAATCAACAGATGCAGCCCTGAATGTGTTCACCAGTCCATGGCAGGAAATTTGAATAACAGCTATCTGTCCAATGGATTGAAAGAGATATATATTTCTTCCCATGCCCAAGAAAGGTGATTCAACTTAATGTGGAAATTATCTAACAATATCCTTAATATCACCTGCAAGCAAAATACTCCTGAATATTGTTAATAAAACAGCTTGAATAGTACATAGAGAGGGAACTGCCAGTAGTTAAAAAACAGTTTAGAAAACACCGTGGTACCAGGGATATTATTGCTAATTTTAGATATATCCTGGCTGAAAGAAAATAATACCAGAAGAATGATTATTTATGCTTTATTGACTATGCAAAGATATTTAATTGTATAGATCATAACAAGTTATGGCTAATATTGAGAAGACTGGGACCTCCAGAGTACTTAATTGTGCTCAGGCAACCAGGAGGCTGTTGTGCAAACAGAGCAAGAACTCTACACAGTTTAAAATTATGAAAGGAAAGCATCTGGGTTGTAGTCTCTTTCCATACTTATTCAATCTACATGCTGAGCAAATTATTCAAAAACCTGGACACTATGAAGAGGAATGTAGCATCATAATCAGAGGGAGACTCATCAACAACCTGCATTATGCAGATGACACAATCTTGCTTGCTAAAAGTGAGGAGGATTTTAAGGACTTGTTGCAAAAGATCAAAGAATGCAGCCTTCAACATGGATTACATTTCAATGTCATGAAAACAAAGATTCTTACTATGGACCAATAGGCAACATCATGATGGATGCAGAAGAGATTGAAACCATCAGCAATTTCATCTTACTTGTATCCACAATTAACATCCTTGACACCAGCTGTCAGGAAATTAGGAGATGTATTGGGAAAGTTTGCAGTTAGTGACCAATCCAAATTATTGAAGAGCAATGTTTCAGTTTGAGGTCTAAGGTGTGTCAATGATTGAGCCTATGGTCTTTCTGATCACTTGGCATGCATCTGAGAACTAGACAATGAATAAAGATGACAGAAGAAGAATTGATGCTTTTAAGCTGTGGCCTTGGAGAAGAGTCCTAAACATCCCATGGACTACCAAAAGAGCAAACAAATATGTCTTGGAGAGGGTGCAGCCAGAGAGCTCTTTATTTGGAGGCAAGGATGATGAGGCTTCGCCTCACATACTTGCATGTTGCAAGGAGGGGTTATTCCTTGGAAAAGGACATGATGTTCAGAAAGGTAGAGGATTGGCAAAGGAAAAGAAGACCTCAAAAAGGTGATTGACATGGTGACTGCCTCAATGTGCTCTAATGTGTCAGGAAGCATGAGGGTGGCACAGGGTGTCACAGGAGTCAGATCTATTGTTCATAGGATCTTGATGGGTTATACTTGATTTGACAGTACCTAACAACAGCAACATGACTCGAAAATTCCAATTCAAATATTTTTCATAAGGAAATAATGGGAAAGTGTCTAAAATATGTAAATTAAAATTATCTGTGTCAACATTTTCAATAAAAAAGAGAAAGTAAACACCAATCAGTAAAGTATTAGCATATCATCTTCAGTGAAATACTTCACAATTGTTAAAGAAAAATGAAGTTGTATTTCTATTTACTAACATACCCTAAGAAGATAACACCCCAAATACCATGGCCAGAGTGGAAAGTTGAATTAAGAGGATAATTAAGAGCAATACAGATGCAGAAGGCCACAGTGAAAGAAGAATGAAATAACAGGAGATGAAAAGCACCAGTGAGTCAGACTCCAGAGTGTTGAGTGTCCACTGCAGTCATTCAAGAAGAACACAAGGAGTTAGTCAGAAGAGAACCGAGAGAACACCCTTCCCTCTGAATGCAATTGTAGTAAAAACATCCACTGAGATATTATTGAACAAAAGATATTTTAATTTAATTGGTCAATATTCTAAAGCCATTTCATCCCTCAGCTTTAAAATAATCACTGAAAATTCCTTCCAGAAGTAAGATTGACTGAGTCTCACATTGTCTAAATGTCTGACTAAATCTTCCCACTTAGTCTCACAATACACCAAGGTGATAGACCAGATGTATATATCCAAAAAGAGAGACAATTTAGGAAGACTAGCTTGGCTCTGGTTCTCTGAGTGATAGAAAGGGGACAAAAGGAAGCAGTGAACAAAGTGCAGTGTCGGTAAGTTTAATGAGTAATTTGGAAGTGACAGGTCTGAGAGGCAAAGGCTATGTTACGGAAGGGATATTGGGAAGGATGACATTTAAGTACTTACAAGTTAAATCTGAACAGTACACTAAACAAAACTGATAGCAACTAATTGGAAAAAATACATAATACCTATGTTGTTATATATAATACCTATGTTGTTATATATCAGAACTGATTCATATCTGACCTCCCCATAGGCTTTCAGAGACTCTAAATCACACAGGAAGAGATTGCCCACCCTTCTTCCATGGAGAAGCTGGTAGACTGAAATGGAATGCCTTCAGGTTATCGATATGCTACCAGAGTTTTAATAACCAAAATATGAAGAAAATTACAAAATCTGTAATTATGAATTAAACAATTTTATAGATGATGTATAAAGAAAAGCACATATGAAAATGTTAATTCCTACACTAATCAGACAAAATTGAACATTACATAGTGTGTCATCTTACAGCTACATAATTTCCAGTCACAAGCATAAACTGTCACTCCTCATCCCAACCACAGGGCCAGTGAGAACACAGTGACAGGCATATCACTCACATTGCTTTAAATTGTACACCTAATTGTGAAGCCTATTTACGAGACAATCAAAGAAATAGATAGCAATATGATAAGAATTTGATTCAGTCATGTTGTTGTTTGTTAGATGCCACCAAGTACAACTCATAGCGATCATATGAACAAAAGAGCTGAACTCTGTTCTATCCTGTGCCATCCTCATGCTTCCTGATACACAAGAGCCCATTGTGGCAATCATTACATCAATCCACCTGGCAGAAGGTCTTCTTCTTTGCCAACCCTCAACACTTCCTAGCATCATGTCCTTCTAAAAGGAATAGCCACTCCTAGCAACATGTTCAAAGTATATGAGGGAAGCCTCATCATTCTTGCCTCTAAAGAGCACTCAAGCTGCACATACTTGTTTGTTCTTTTGACAGTCCATTGGATGTGCAGCCTTCTTCTCCCACATCGTGGTTCAAAAGCATCAATTATTCTGTCATCCTTATTCACTGTCCAGCTCTCAGATGAACAGCAAGGGATCAGGACAGCCTCTGAGGATCAGAGATGGGGGGAACGGGCACAAGGTTGTCCTTATAAGTGACTCTCTGACTTGTCTAGAAACAGCAGCAGAAAGATAGATAGCTTCCCCATGAAGGTGTGAAAAGTGAACAGTTTCTGAGTTCCAGGGAAGCCCCTATCCTTGTGTACTTCCATCTAGCCAATCCCCAAATCCACAGGACCCTCTGCCAATATAATCTTTTAAGTCATGCTCCAAGATTGTCTTTGCCTTAGCTGCTTGATTTAGTGTTATTATAAGGTTGCTTTTTTGGTGGGGTTTCCTCCTCCCATGCCTGTTTTCTTTTAATATATTTGATAATCTAAAATTCTGGGTCTTTTGAGAACAAAATAAATAACTAGGCTTGAAACTCCAGAATTTCCAGTGACACCTGTATTTATAGAGGAGAAAGACTCTTGAAAAAAGAAAAAGTCATTTTATGATTTGTTTTCTCAGAAGTCATGTAAGACTTTCAGAGGTAAACTTTTGGTGATGTGGCTTTTTCCCCCCCTTTCAATATGTTGGCAATAATTTCAGCATACAAGTCATTAGAAAGAGGGGTAGGTTTTGTTTTGGTTTTTTCCTTCTCACTCTGTCAAACAATCAGATCTTAAAATGAGAAATTGGATGCCTTCCTTTTCACATCAGGTAAATTTTCCATTCCTTTAAAAAGACTTGATATTCTTAAGCTCTTAAGACTAGGCAATTATGTGAGACAAAAGGCTGCTTAGAGTTGAAAAGGCCACATTGCTCACCAATTAATTCCCTTACCACCTCCAAACACCACCCAGCCTGGTCTCCCTACAAACTTTTTCTGTGTTTGATTGTTTACTACTTATTAGTCTTTTAAGAGAGAATCTTGCAGGGAAAATAGATATAAATTTAAAGTCTTCAGATATAATTAAGATCAGTCTAATATAAAGAAAACACCATGATTATGAAGGGGGGCACAAATAACAACAACAAAAACAAACAAACAAAAACCCCTTGTGTATGCCAGACCCAGCTCTAAAGAGACAAAAGTCTGCTTTATTTTCTGGAACTAGATTTTAGAGTTAGAAATAAATGGAGTCACACCTGCATGCCCTTTCCAAAATTTATCTACCTAAGTCCACTTTGCCCTAGCCCAGAGTGACAGGTAGCCTCATCCAGTTCTTATCCAAATCCCCAGCTCACCCTTAGGTCTCTGTTGGTCCCAACTTTAATAACAAGGTGGAACATTATCAGTCTCAGTTTTGTTAAAGATAAAGTATGTAAGCTTTTCTGGTTACTCAGAGAACTGATGCTGAGGCATGATTCCAGTCAGAAGTGGAGAAGATAGTCATTTAGTTCATCACAGAAAACACATCACCTCTGTTTACAACTGGAAATATTTAAAACAATCTCAGGATTCTGAGCACTCGCCTGAAGTTCCCTCAACTTCCCACTTTGTGTCATAGTTTATAGCCCATCTGAGTTTATACAAATTTGTTGTGTGTAGAGGTTTCCAGGTATCAAGTTCCGCGGAGTTGGAGCAGAAAGTTTATATCTCTTGGTTCAGTAGTCTGGACATTGCCAAAACTCCACTTCTGATGCCCAGATCTTTAGCTTTGATTCTCAAAGTTCTATCTCTGGAGGCCATTATGTTGAGTGAAATATATCAGACACAAAAGGACAAATACTGCATAGTGCCACTGTTGTCAAACAGGACTGACATAGGGGTTCGACGGAGATTGAGAAGGATGGGATAAATTATGTATACTGACTGGGATAATTGGGATGGGAGTGTCAGAGACAGGCGATTGGCACAGGACAGAGCAGAGTTTAGGGCTGTTGTACATAGGGTCGCTATGAGTCGCAGGCGACTTGACGACACATAACAACAACAACAGCATTGAAACAAAAGAGCGAGAGAACTGTTTAAAAGGGATATTTGATTAGGTATTATTGTCATGACAGAAGTGCAGAATGAAGACTGCATAGTTGAGTGGACTTGGCGTGGAGGGATTGTATAACAATGAAAGAATTTTTCTTTTACTTTTCAAAGAGAAGAATGAACTGGAGGGGAGGGGTGGGCAGGGAAAAAAGTGCAACAATGAATGAATGGGAATCCAAAATCTCTGTAAATTTTCATTAAAATTAAT
>NW_006400089.1:1889377-1890185 GCF_000299155.1 Elephantulus edwardii | reverse complement strand
TAAAAGAAAATCTTGTGAATTCTTATCCATTGATGATTGGAATGCAAAGTGGTATAATTGTGAAAAACAGTGTGATATTCCCTCAAAGAAACAGAAAATAATGGTTACCAGGTATGGGAAGGGAAGGAGTAAGGACTAAGTTGGCTAATGAGAAAGACAATATTTAATAAGGGATTGGTCAGATATTTAAATTAATTAATTATACCAATAAATTTCAATTAATGTTGTAAAACAAAATGTTTATAAATGATTGAATTAAAAATCAGTGCTGTTTTTTTTGTTGTATATTGTAGAGTCAAAACCAACTCATAGCTGGCATTCCAGAGGGTTTTCAAAGGCAGTTAACTCATGGGAGGAGATTGCCCATCCTTCTACCATGAAGTAGCCGGTGGATTTGAACTGTGTGCCTTTGGGATTGCAGCACACCACAAAGCTTCAATATGAAAGAAAATTATCACTTATATGATGTTAAAAAGAAATAATAAAATCACTATATGGCTTGACAATTTTTTTCCAGGATTGGCATCTCTAGGGTTGATGTTATCCATTGTAGCACTCATGGCTTCACCCCTGCTCCATGGACCTCATTCCCATTCTAGGCCATACAGAACCCTTAATAATTCTTATTATTAATTTAATCATAAGATAATGGGAAAGTATACCTCTTAAATTGTTTAAATACATACTTCGTTTACTATAAGGTTAGTGACAACAAAACCTTTTCAACATGTATGCAGAGCAGATTATCCGAGAGGCTGGGCTCTATGAGGAGAATTGTGGCATCAGGATTGGTGGAAGATCTATTAAC
>NW_006400089.1:1886877-1888897 GCF_000299155.1 Elephantulus edwardii | reverse complement strand
TACCATGGACTGCCAGGAAAACAAACAGATTCATCTTGGAGAGGATTAAACAAAGCTGCTCCTTGGAGGCAAGGATTCTGGGGCTTCGTCTGACATATTTTGGACATGTTGCCAGGAGGGACGGGTCCTTGGAGAAGGACATCATGCTTGGGAGGGTGGAGGGACGGCGCAGGAGGGGAAGACCCTCTATGAGATGGATTGATTCGGTGACTTGGGTAATCGGGAAGGGTGTGTCAGAGGCAGTGCAGTTGGCGCAGGATAGAGCAGCGTTTAGGGCTGTTGTGCATAGTATGAGTCGCAAACGACTCAACGGCACATAACAACAACAACAACAACATTGAATTATAACATTATTTGTTATATTATTAGTAAATGAGTAGAAGTATTTTTTAAAACTTTTTCTCCTTTTCTTTAGTTATTATTTCAATTTCAAAAATATTCTTGTTACACATTCACAAATATGAATTACCACTACTGTAGCTAAAGCATCAGATTCTTAACAAAATTAGCAATAATAAGTAAACTATAAACCGTGAAACAGTAACTTGTACTTGTGCAGACAAAATGTCATGATTCCAGGATCATGGTGACTGGATAATAATGACAGATTTAACACGATGAATTAGAGAATTCAAAAGTAATTAATACATAAAACTTGGCTTATGAAAAGTGGTTTGTGTTATAGCTAAAAATGGGGGGAATATAGGATATAAATTTTGGCTGTATAACAATATTCATTGTAGGACTCTTCACAATAGCCAAAAGGTGGAAACAGCATGAATGTCCATCACTAGGTGAGCAAGACAAATGTGATGCATGCATCTTGTGGTACAACAGTAGAAAAAAATAAGTCTTAATACAAGATAGGGAGATCAGGAAAAATGATGTTCAGTGACATATATCAATCACAAAAGTGTAAATATTGAAGAATGTTACTTACATTAAAAGAGGAAGAAGAAAAGGCAAATAAATGAGATCAAAGTTTATTAGTAGTTACAAGGAAAAAAACAGAAAGGGAAAAGAAAAAAGTTAATAGTGATGAAAATATCATATTCATTAAAAATAGGGCTACTATTCTCATTATGGAAACTGTTGCAAGTAAGCTATTAGGTGCCAAGGAGTCAACCATAACTCATAATAACTCCATCAACAGCACTAGGAAACTTTGCTCTATCCTGAAATATAAGAGTACAAAAAGCTTATACTTAAGTACACTTACATAAGATATATGCTAAGTTGTATACCAATAAGAGCTAGCTAACTTTTTTCCTTTTATTATTATTATTATTACTGTTAATTAATTAATTCCATCCCTTCTGAATTTCAGCATCATCTCAGGAACAGGTTTGAGGCCTTGAACACTAATAAGCAAAGACCAGATGAGTTGTGGAAGGATGTTAAATGTATCATCCAGGAAGAGTGCAAACGGTCATAACAAAGACAGAAGAGGAAGAAAGACCAGAATGGATGTCAGAAGAAACACTGAAGATTGCACTGGAAAGTAGAGAAGCCAAAGCACAAGGAAGAATTCAAGACACTAAAGAGCTGAACAGAAGATTCCAAAAGGCAGCACGGAATGACAAAGCAAAATATTACAATGAAATGTGCGAGAAGCTAGAGTCAGAAAATCAAAAGGGCCGAACACGTTCAGCATTTCTTAGGCTCAAGGAACTGAAGAACAAATTCAAACCTCGAGTTGCTATGATTAAGGATGCTTTAGGTAGAATGTTAAATGATCCGGGAGGTATCAAAAGAAGATGGAAGGAATATACTGAGTCATTGTATTGAAAGGAATTGGCAGATACAGAAGAATTCCATGAAATAACATGTGAGCAGGAGCCTATGGTGATGAAGGAGGAAGTTCAAGCTGCTTTGAAGGAAATAGAAAAAAAAATAAGGCCCCAAGAATAGACGGTATACCAACTGACATATTTCAGCTAACAGATGCTGCCCTGGATGTGCTCACCAAGTTGTGCCAAGAAATCTGGAGAACAACCACTTGGCCAACTGACTGGAAGAG
>NW_006400089.1:1884296-1885579 GCF_000299155.1 Elephantulus edwardii | reverse complement strand
TGTTGTACATAGGGTCGCTATGAGTCGCAAACGACTCGATGGCACATAACAACACAACAACAACAATTTTAATGACAATTTACAGATATTTTGGATTTCCATTCATTCATTGTTGCACTTTTCTCCCTACCCACCTCTCCCAGACAGTTTGTTCTATTTGAAAAGTAAAAGAAAAATTCTTTCATTGTTATACAATCCCTTCCCCCAAGTCCACTCCACTATGCAATCTTCTCTCTGGACTTCTGTCATGACAATAATACCTAATCATATATTCCTTTTAAACAGTTCTCTCCCTCTTCTGTTTCACTGCAGTATACATTACTCATCCCCTGTTTTCTCAGTCTCCCCCAAACCCTCATGTCAGCCCTCCTTTATAACAGTGGCATTATGCAGTACTTGTCCTTTTGTGAATGAGATACTTCACTCAGCATAATGTCCTCCAGGGTCACCCATTTTGATAATATTGCATGAGTTCCTTGTTTTTCAATGCAGCATAGTATTCCATTCTGTGACTATACCACAGCTTCAATATTAACTCGTTTGTTGATGGGCACTTAGGTTGTTTCCAACTCTTTGCTTTTGTGAACAAAGAAGTAGCTATCTTTACAACCACCACCACAACAACAACAGAAAAATCAAAGGCTGTTTTGAAGACTACTCATGTGTCGACAAATCTTCATGGGATTTGATTTCTTGGTTTGGAAGTTTGTTGTTGTTGTCAACTGTTGAGACAGAACAGATTCATAGCAGACTATCCAGTGAATTTTCAGAGGCAGTTAAATCACACGAGATATTGCTCATCTTTCTCTTATGCATGCAGGAGCTGGTGGACTTGAACTGCATTCCTTTCTGGCAAGTTTAAGATCATCATTTCATAGAAAATCAATGTTAATTGTCCAGACAACATGTATAGTGCTCCTGTACTACTTTCTAGTTCTTTGTGAAGTGCCTAGGACCTTCAAGGCTTGCGGAGTCATAAAAGGTACAGAAGTTAGTCTCTATTCACACTGAACAGCAAAGGAAGGGAGTCAGGAATAGGAGGAGAACAGGGAATGCACAGCTAATTGCCTCCATAAACAATTTCCTCCTTTCTCATGAAACCAGAACTAGGTGCTCACCAATTTCCACACAGTAATTTTCATTACTAAAAATTTTGAATGAATATTCGGCTGAAGAATCCTGATCAAAAAAATGAAAGTAGAGAAGAGAATTTAAAAATATCGAGGACCTAAAGCCATGGCATGAACTCCTGAAACTCTTTCCTTAATATCATCTTTAAACCT
>NW_006400089.1:1854214-1877506 GCF_000299155.1 Elephantulus edwardii | reverse complement strand
AAAAGAATATAAATACAAATGTAAAAAAAAAGTAACTAACTCTATGAAATGCAATGTGTAATTACCAAAATTGGAACAGAAGGGAATTTCTTTACCATAGTGAAATGTATATATGCAAAAAGAAGAGCCAACATAATTCTCAATGGATACAGACTGAAAACATTATCCTTCTTAACAGGGACCAGATAGGATGCCTACTATCACCATTTCTATTCAATATTGTATTGGAAGTACTGCTTGGGCAATATAGAAAAGAAGGGAATAAGAGGCATCTATATCAGCAAAGCAATGGTAAAACTGTCTCTATATACAGATTCTGTACACAGCAAACCCCAAGGACAAAACAACAACAACAACCCAAAACAGACAAAAAAACCAAAAAACATCCAGACAAACAATAAAAATCATAACTGTTAGAAGTAGTAGATAAACTTAGTGGAGTAGCAGGATACAGGATCAATAAACAAAAGTCAGTGGGATTCCTCTGCAGGAACAAAGAAAACATAGAGAAGGAACCAAAGAAAGCAATACCATTTACAATCACCAACACAAATTGAGATATTTACGAATAAACCTACAAAAAGACCTTTACAAAGAAACTACAAAACTCTTCTGTAAGAAAAAAAATGACTTAAATAAATGGAAAAAATGTTCCTTGTTAATGGTAAGGAAGACATCAGTATAGTGAAAATGACCATCTTACAAAAAACAATCTACACATTGAATGCAATCTCAATACACATATCAAATTCATTTTTCAAAGAGATGGAAAATGCATTTGACAAGTTTATTTGAAGAGGAAAGAGACCCCAAATTAAAAAACCACTTCTGAAAAACAAGAATGAAGTGGGAGGCATAGCACTTACCAATCTCAAAGCCTACTACACAGACATAATAACCAAAGCAGCATGGTACTGGTTCAATGACAGGCACATAGACCAATGGAAGAGAATCGAGAACCCAGAAATTGACCCACCTCTCTATGGTCAACTGGTATTCAACAAGGAAAAAAAACAACCTCTATCAAATGGGAAAACAACAACCTCTTAATAAATGGTGCTAGCAAACTGGACTACTACCCACAGAAAGCTGGAGCAGAATCCACATTTCTCACCATACACAAAATCAACTCAAGGCAGATCAGAGACCTAGGGATAAAGCCCAAAATCATAATAAGATCATGAAGGACAAAGTGGAACCAAGCTTAGAAGGGCTAGCCTGTGATATAAAGAGGGTAACAAATACAGACAGAAATACACAATCAGGAAAGGATAAAATTGTTAAATGAGACCTTCTAAAGATTAAATCCCTGTATGCATCAAACACTTTTTTACAACAAGGTGAAAAGAAAACCTATGGACTGGGGAAAAAACCTGCTGACTGGGGAGAAAAAGGAAAACCTACCATCTCAGACAAGGGTCTTATAATAAAAATTTACAGAATATTGCAGGGCCTCAACAACAAGAACAACAAAACAAAAACAAAGAAAGTCCAATATAACCAAATTGCAAAATGAGTAAAAGACATGGAAAGACTTTTCACAGAGAAAGACATTCAGATGGCCAATAGACCCATACAGAAATGCTCAAAATCACTGGCAATAATAGAAATACAAACCAAAATCACAATAAGATACTATCTCACCCCAGTAGCAGTGGCAGAGTTTAACAGTACAGCAAGCAATAAATGGTGGAGAAGATGTGGAAGATTAGAACTCTCAAACATTGTTGATGGGATAGTAAAACAGTACAACCCCTCTGGAAGGTAGTTTGGTGTTTCCTCAGAAAGCTGAATGTTGAAATTCCATATGACCCAGGTAGTTCACTTTTAGGAATATACCCCAAGAATATTCAAACTAAGATATGAACAGAGTGCTCGCTTCGGCAGCACATATACTAAAACTGGAATGATACAGAGAAGATATGAACAGAGATGTATACATTAATTTTCGTAGCAGCATTATTCACAATCACAAGAAGATAGCCCAAATGTTCAACCACAATTGAATGGATTGAGAAATTATGATTCATTCACACAATGGTATTCAATATACAGCACTCAGGAGCAACAATTTCAAAAATTATTACATAACTTAGGAGAGACTGGAGAGCATTATGCTAAGTGAATTAACTCAATCCATAAGGACAGATACTATATAAGACCATTATTGTAAAAATAGAAAAATAACTAGTGAAATGAGTATGAGGATCCAAGAGCAGAGAGCATGGGAGCAGAGGGATGAGGATGGTGGAGGGGAAGTAAGGGAAGGCTAAAGGAAATGGGAACAATCTGTTTGGGATCTAGAAAGATGGGGTAATGGTGAGCATAGCTCAATGGTTATTAATTTTATAAAACATAATGAATGAAAATGATTTTATGAAACACAATGTGAATGAAGGATAATGTGAAACAATGTATATGAACTTTATAAGCAAATCAACAAAATATTTTTAAATGGAATGTATATTAATGTATAAAACACAATGTGAATGAAAGATTATACAAAATATACATGCATGGAATACAATGTATATGAATGATTGTATGCAAACTATTAAAAATAAGAGAAGAAAATAAAGAGTAGACACCCCCATATTGGAATATGTGCTGCTGTGTATATTCTCAACAACAAAGTAACATATTAAAAAAACTAAAAGGCATTCACAGAAGTTAGACAAAGAAAAACTGGAAGCAACAATGACTAGAAATCATACCAAGGCCTCATGACTTGGAGTGGGGAGTGGGGAGATTTGTGCTGTCCACAGTCAGTCCATGCCAGGTGGACTCAGCAGTGCTATTTCAATAATGCCACCACACAGGAAAATCTACCAAAGACTGAAGTGTTCAGAAAGGCCAAGAAGAATACATGACTTAACAGACATAAGATAAATTTATAGTTAGAATGAAGTGTAAGAATTAACATATAATTCATGCAGTAAAATTTGGTTCTTAATCTGTGGGTCTTTGCCAAGTTAATGACATTGCTCAGAAACTGCTAGGCTGGACTGAGACACTGCAAGCTCTTTGAGACAATTTGAAAGAAACATGTCCTTTAACTTTGGACCCCTAGAGAATTTATTCAAGAGAGATTAGCTCATTGGCAATACATCCATACTATACAGAAATGGTATCCATAATGATAAGAAATGGGAAAATATAATGCCCAATACCTGGATAAATTGAGGAAATGGTAGGAAATACCTGGGTAAATTGAGTGCTTAGCTGATAAATAATATGCCATGAAACTGTTAAATATGAAGACAAAACACCCTTAAAAGTCCAGGAGACTCCTTAATAAAGCTTCTTTAGCTTCCTAAAACAAACAAGCAAGCAAACAAAAAACAAACAAACCTGCCCTTAAAAATAACTATCAGCAATACTGAGCAAAGTAAGAGCAACAAGCTATGACTTTAATTATACTAATATTTTAAAGAATCAATGCTTTTGAATTGTGGTTCTGGAGAAGAGTATATAAAACATACTATGGAATGCTAAGAGAACTGGTCTGTCTTTGAAAGGGTGAAGCCAGGTTGCTTCTAGGAGGCAAGAATTTTGAAGTTTTGTCTGGTATACTTTGGGCATGTTGCCAAGAGGGACCAGTCCTTGGCGAAGAACATCATGCTTGGAAGGGTAGAGGGACAGTGCAGGAGAGGAAGAACCTGAATGAGATGGATTGATGTGGTAACTGGGATTTTGGGGGCATGTGTGTCAGAGACAACTAAATCAGCTCATGATGCAGGATTCAAAGCTGTTTTTCATTGGATTGTTATCAGTCATAGTCAACTCAATAGTACATAACAACAACAATGACAAGACCATAGAAATGCTGTATATATTAAGAAAATGGAATTTTAAATTTTTATAAAAATCAAGAGAAACATTACGTGACAATTAAATAGTTTAAAACAATCTTGTATGTAACAAATTTTATCCAAAAAATAGAATTTTATAGAAGAATAGTAACTGATGAAGATGTATGGTGAACATTATTTGCTCATTATTATTGCTATTATTTTTCTACCTGAAATTTTTATAATAAGATGCTTTTAAAATTAAATAAATGTAATGTTTGGAGACTTATGTGTGAAGCAGTTGGATTCTGGAGGGTAGATTCTCTTGATTTAATTGAAAGTCAATTGCATTTGAGAAGAACATTGTTCTTAGTGATATAGCACTTGTCTGCCAGTTTGGAATTACTATAATACTGACTGCTATACCACTGGGGTATCAAATGCCATAATGGTTATCCATAGTGGGCAGGGTTTGGTAGAGCTTCTAGATTAAGACAGCCTTGGAAGCAAGATTGGCATCCACTTGTTAAACAACAGGCCTTTGGAAAAAAATCTATGAACATTAGAGAAATGACAATAATTATAGAACAGGGTTCAGATCTTTTGTTCATAGCGTTGCTAGGAGTCACACTCAACTCAATGGCACTTAACAACAACAATGAAATAAAATAAAGTGTTTTAAAATAGAAGAAAATCAGACAGGCCTCTTTCAATAGTATACTCATCTTACAGTGTCTGATTCCTATTCATGAATAAAGATGTTTCTAAGAAATCACTGGGTCAGACTATATATTCAACACATTATACTGTGAGAAAATAGAGAATTTACAGATTGTCATAGGTAGCAAGAAGAGGAAGTGGAAAGTAGGTCTGTTTAGAGACATTCATCCAAGAAGATAATATCACTATTTCCACAGTAATAAATAGCGTTCAGTTTAAGAATATCACTATTTCCACAGTAATAAATAGCGTTCAGTTTAAGAATATACCAGGATTCTGGCTTGCATAAAATGGGTTCAAATAGAACCCTAAGAGGCCAAGATGTATATGCATCTCTGAATGCTATTATAATAATTAATTGATTCATACTTTGTTAGAATGTACACTTAGAGGGTATTTAATGTAGCACTTGGGCAAATTCTAATCTGTTTAGAAAAGCCTTGGTATTGTAGCCTGCATAAATTTCCAAAAAAGACGTAAATTACCATTAAATATTTTACATCAAAGAATAATGATAAATAGAAATTAAATACCCAAACTTTGGATATATACACTATTTGTGTTTGATGACTTATCCCTTAAACCAGAGAAGAAGCAGTTCTGTTTTTACCACAAATGCCTAAAATGTCAATTATATTTCCAAGTCTATCTGTAGTATTTTAGAAAGCTGTTTCATTTGCTAGCCCTTTCTGACAAAACGCTATAGCCTGGATTTTGAGCTGTAGATTCTTTAGTAGTTTAACAACTTGGCTCTTTGGGCAGATTCTGATTTTAACCGCCCAGCTTTTATCCCTTCTCCGAAGGACAGATGGAATTTTGCACCTGTCTGAGGAGGAGCCGGCAGGCAGGTGGAAACAGATCCTGGTCTCCTTTCACACACCTCAACTAGGGGAGGCAGGAACAAACACTCACCGGGTGCCGCAGACGGCAAAGCCAGTTCTTCCAGAGCAGAACTTGGAACTGGTGCCCTGAGAGCCTCATGCCAGCGGTATCCTCTCCAGACTTCTGCCAGAAGCCAACATGCAGGAGGTGCTTATATCCACTGTACTCATGTGACGGCATGTTGTGCCATTAGTCCATTTAACAAAAGCGAATGATGCAAGACCGATTACTGGTAACTGAATAAAGCAGGAATCAAATGTCCTCCCTTGTTCTGCAGTTGCTCAGAAATCTTTTCCCTGGCTGCTCTGGGTGCGTGATGGTGATGAGCTAGGAGATACTGCCTTTGGGGCTTTAGTGTTCTTGAGCATCTACACTCCTCCCTGACTCTTCAAGAACATGCACAACTGATGCCTGTGACAAACAGTGATGCTCAAGTTAACATTTACCTCCCTTTGCCTGGATGCTAACTGGATGGAACTATTCCCCCACCCTCCTGGAACATCAGCTTCAGGCATTTGCCACAATGTTCTGGGTTTTGTTTTGTTTTTGTTTTTGTTTTTGTTTTCCCATTTCAGTGGTTTTGCAGTAATAAATGGGAAGGAAAGATGAGAATAGAATTGACCTCTTGATTGTCTAGGGAGGGGCTTGGAATGGTCATGAATCACTCTGCTGGTTGCCAGACCCCACTCTATACCCCTTTGCCATTCGTTCCCCCAAAGGCATTGGACTCCACATTTCAGATGCAAGATAATGGTTCCAGCAGACTTTGAAACTTGATGTGTTCTGATTTTAAGTGTGGTTCTGGGAGTGAATTGTGAAAATTCGGCATCAGCCACAGGCAATCATCATGTATCTCTCTTTTGTAGGTTATTTTTGCTGCCCTAAATGACTCTAAGCTGAGAGAGAATAGGAGATGATAAGAGATAAAGCTGCACAGCAGGCACAATGGGAGATTTCTGGATCTTTTTCTTAAATGCAGACTGAGTTGGGTGGACCCTGAGAAAGCAGGAGGCATTCTCAGGCCAGCAGTGTGGCATACTAAACCCATCCAATTCCTTTATCACTTTTCGGAGCCACACAGTGTACTAAGCTGGCAGCTGTTTTCTTCTGTCCTCAGGGCTCTCCTGAGTCCCTAGTGAGTTCCTGTTGCTACTGCTATGGTGAAGGATTGAGGCATCTTGACCCTGTGGTCTTTCATTTCTTTAAGTAATTTCCCCAAGCTAGACTTACTCTCATATGTGGCTTTTGCAAAAGGAAACAGAAATTGACTCATAAAAGAGACCACTTAAAAAAGAAAAAGTATTTGTTGCACATATTGTAGCAATAGAGAAGGTCATTACTTGGTGAGTGGGGCCGGGCCCAGCACACACAGTCTTCCAGATACCCACATAATGTCTTCTCTTGATGCTTACCTACCCGAAGACTGATTACTGTCATTCAAGTAATCTTCACCCTGAAACCTACAACGTCCCTTTTCAGCAGGAAGTAGCTAAGAGAATATGCCGTCCCCTTTTCCTTATGAATGAGGGTGAAGTCTCTCTCAGGGAGGAGTGATAGGGAATGGCAAAGGACAAACTGACAAAGGAGATTAATCTGAACTGGCTTTGATAAGCACTGTGGCAATTGGACAATTAAAACAGACTTTCAAGGGGAAAAAAAGAGGAACAAACTGGGGGGGAGGATAGAGAAAACAGTGCAACAATGAATGAATGGAAACCCAAAATCTCTGTAAATGTTCATTAAAGTTAATAAAATTTAATAAAATAAAAAATAAAAATGGTCAAGAAAAAAAACAAAAACAAAAGTCCTCACCACTGGGACTATAGACAATAGACTATAGACTCCTGATAGATGGAGAAAAAGTTGAAATTGCTAATTATTTCATTTTACTTACATTCACAGTCAACAATCTTGGTGTCAGCAGCCAAGAATAAAAATATATATTGAATTGAAGAAATCTGCTGTCCTGTCAAGGTGCTCTCTAAAGTGCAAAAGACAAACAATTTCCATTAAAAGCCTAAGGTGCACCTGATCCAAGTCATAATCTTTTCAGTAACTTGCTATACATCTGGGAATTGAACAGAAACTAAGGATGACCAGACAAGAACTGATGTCTTTAAGTTGTGGTATTGCATAAGAATACTGACTACTCTGTGAACTCCCAAAAGAACAAATAAATATGTCCTGAAGAAAGTGAAACAAGTGTGTGCAAGGATGGTAAACTTTGTCTCACATACCTTTGAGCATATCCTTGGAAAAAGACATCATGCTTGGAAAGGTGATGATAAGTAAAAGATCCTCAACAAGATGGATTGAAACAGTTATTCTATTTATGGGCTTAAGAGTATGTCAGAGATAATGAGGAACGTACATGAAAGGGCAAGGTTCAGATCCATTATTAATAGGGTCACTCTAAGTGTTAGGTGAAGAACTCTAAAATATGACGTTAAAAAAAAAAAGTCGGTACGGACGCGCTGGGTGAACGGCGGCGCCGCCGCGCGCCCCTCCCGCCCAGCTCACTGGCTCTTCCCGGAATGGCCCCCAAGTCCAGCGACTCCGTGGAGGGGCTCCGCACCACCGGCAACCAGAGCTTCCGCAAGGGCCAGTACTCCGAGGCCTCCACACTCTATGGCCGCGCGCTGAGGCTGCTGCAGGCGGCAGGTTCCACCAAGTCAGGCTCTCCAAACCCTGAAGAAGAAAGCGTTCTCTACTCCAACCGAGCGGCGTGTCACTTGAAGAACGGAAACTGCTCAGACTGCATCAGAGTGCACTTCGGCACTGGACCTGGTTCCCTTCAGCGTTAAGCCCCTGCTACGACGGGCAGCTGCCTATGAGGCTTTGGAGAAGTACCAACAGGCCTATGTCGACTGTGCTGCAGATCGATAAGAGTATGACGTCAGCCCTGGAATGCATCAACAGAATGACCAGAGTTCTCATGGACTCACTTGGGCCCAACTGGCATCAGAAGCTGCCTCCTACCCCTTTGGTGACTGTTTCAGCTCAGAAGAGATGGGCTTCGAAACCTTCCAAGAACCACAAAGAGTCTGCTAAAAGCAAGCCCAAAGAAACCCCAACAGCAAAGAACAAAGTGCCTTGTGCTGGGGATGTGGAGAGAGCCAGGCTTCTGAAGGAAGAAGGCAACGAGTATGTAAAGAAGGGGAACCACAAGAAAGCCATTGAGAAGTACAGTGAGAGCCTCTCGTGTAGTAACCTGGAGTCTGCCACCTATACCAACAGAGCGCTCTGCTATCTGACCCTGAAGCAGTACAAGGAAGCAGTGAAGGATAGCACAGACGTGCTGAAGCTGGACGGAAAGAACGTGAAGGCGTTTTACAGACAGGCTCAGGCTTACAAGGCAGTCAAGGACTATAAATCCAGCCTGGTGGACATCAGCAGCCTCCTGCAAATTGAGCCCAAGAATGGTCCTGCACAGAAGCTTCAGAAGGAAGTTAACCAGAGCTTAAAATAAACCCCCATAAAAGGGCAGCAGGAAATCTCTGCCTGACCATAACCAGAGAAGCCAGGGGTCTCCTTCCTCTGTGCCTGCTCCCGAGACCCAGCATGCCTCAGCTCGAGCTCAGCACTCTCTTCTCTCCCCTAAGAGGCTTTGCTTACTCTAAGCTCCGTGTAGTCTGCTGGTTCTAGAGCTGAAGTGTGAGGTCCATGCCCTGTTGCCCGCCCCCTCCTGCCTCAGCAGCTAGCGGGTCACACAGAGGTCTCCTGGCTTTGCCATCGCCCCAGCATGCTCCGGCTCCTCAGCATGAGGGCAGGTTCAAGACAAGGGACGTGCTAGCGGTCCCTGGCCCACCACTTACAAAGCCGCCTGTTGAGCTGGTCCTCCAGGGCTGTGTCCCTTCCCCTGCCCTCGGTCCCTGTGTTCTGAGCCCCAGTGCCTTTTGTCTGGGCCCTCATTCAATGGGTGTGCAGAGCCTTAGCCCTGGGCGGTTTTGTTTTCGACCCTCTCTGTGCTGCTACCTCCTGTGGGGAGGTGACCAAGCTGTTCAAGAGCCCAGTGGTCACGGCTGAGTGCCCTGGAGATGGGAAGGGAGAGCAGGCTGCCCTGAGGTTCCTTGCCCTCTCCAGGCTTTCTAGTTCTTTGTAACGTTATTTTGAACCGACTTAGATTTTGTTGAATTCTGTGTTTAAGCTATTGCATTAAATGTTTTTCTTCTAAAAAAAATGTCATGGCCCTCTGCCTGGGGTGGGCTGTCTTCGGCCCTCGGCTCGGGGAGAACCATCATGACCCTCAGGGTGAGCTCCTCAGTCCCCAGATTGTGCCATCTGACCCCTGGATAGGAAAAAAAATGCCTAGGGTATCCAGAGAATTTTATTTTGGCTACTTTCTGCCACTGCTCCCCCAGTAAATCTGAAAGCAACATCCCCAAAACCCCTCTATTTGTAACTCACAAGTTTGTTCTCTCTAGGTTTGCTCCCTTTCCTATAGGTAACCTTAACACTGAGTTTTACTTCAGACCTGACCCCGAACCCAGTGCCAGTGACAAAAAGGAAATATAACTGCCAGCTAAAGAAGCAACAGAGGATGGAGCCTCTGGGTTCAACCAGCCATCCCTACTGGACCCACCTGGGAAAACACTTTGCAGTCCAGAGGGGAGCAAATGTCAGGAAAATATCTTCTAACAGAACAAGAAGGCAAGCAGCCTTAACCCAAGATCACCAGTAAGTTGATAAAGTGTCCTCCCTTTCCCCCTTCATATCAACGCCCCTGTTCAGCATGAAGAAGCCAGAGAGTCGGCTTCCAG
This sequence comes from Elephantulus edwardii, assembly GCF_000299155.1. NCBI lineage: Eukaryota > Metazoa > Chordata > Mammalia > Macroscelidea > Macroscelididae > Elephantulus > Elephantulus edwardii. The sequence goes on along the minus strand of NW_006400089.1, from coordinate 1,867,353 downwards.
TTCTCAAATCAATAAGACAGTTGATTTCATTATCATTGGAAAATGCTTATCATTTTCCTGTAGCATCTGGTCCCCACTGGATCCTTTTCCTTTCCTTCACCTGCTCCCCCCACCAACCAATTTCTGTAGCAACTGCATCCCTGCCCATCCCCACCCTTCTGCCCCCAACCCTCACCTCCTTGTACCCCCAATATGTTTTTCCCAATTAAAAAAAAAAGAAAAACAAAACAAAACAAAAAACACCTGAGGTGCCTGTAATCATCATCTTTTCTTTATTTCATAGAAATCAGTTTTTGAGTATTCATTGTCCAGGACAGGATATGGTGCTTTCTCTTATTTCATTCATGGTTTGTGCTGAGCAATTGCTTGAGTTTAGTACTCTTGTCACAATCATGCTGATTTTATTTTAACTACATTAATAATTATGCTTATTGTGAGTGTTATCCTAGAAGTTTTTCAAATGTCAAGTAAGGGAGGCTTACCACTAATCACCTCTGTTATTCAGTGCAGCTCAGAAGAACCCAAACATATGGTACTGGAGATAAGCATGGCAATACCACATTTGTACTTCATGTTATCTTTGCCTCATTATTCTCATATTAATACACTCATGAAATCTCAACAGTAGCTGCTTGCTTCTCATGTATAAGAGACTGAACAAAGTTTTAAACTCTTTACTTTTCCTTGCATGTCTATTGCTGTTCACAGACATATTTTTCTGTCCAAAATACTTCCCAAAGTCCTTCCTATGGTGTCCTTCATATTGATGTGTTTCAGGTCCCTTATCAGCAAGCCTTTTCTCTTTCTTCTTCTCCCAGCCTGAAGGAGTGCTTCTTACATATCTCCATAATTACTGGACAGAATTTCCACAGAAAAACATTAAAAATCCAAATGTAGCCAAGCAATGACAGAGGAAACCCCAGGGGCCCAATATCCTCAATCTCTCTTCTATTAAGTGCATACAAAGTGAAGGTTGGCTCTTTCAAAGGGAATTAGAAAATGAGAAATTATTAAAAGACACACAATGAGGAAAAAAATATTTACAAAGGAAACATAAATTTGTGTTTGGAAGCAAAATATTGATGAAGATCATTCAAAAATGGCTAGAACAGTACATTGACAGAGGACTACTAGAAGTACAAGCAGGATTTAGAAGATGCCACAGCACTGGGATATTATTGCTGATAACAGATAATTTCTGCTGATAAGCAGAAAATACAGGAAGAAAGGCTATTATGCTTTATTGACAATTCAAAGGCATTGAGTATGTGAATCATAACACATTTTGGCTGACATTGAAAAGAATGGGAATCCCAGAACATTTAATGGTGCTCATATGGAATCTATACCTAGATCAAGAAGCTAATGTGCAAATAGAGTGAGGGAACGCTGTATGGTTTAAGATCAGGAAGGATGCGTGTCATGGTGGTATCCTTTCTCTATATCTATTCCATTTGTATGCTGAGCAAAATAATTAATGTGGCCAGATTCTGTGAAGAGGAGTGTGACATCAAGACTAATCATTGACCTGCATTATGCTGATGTAACAACTTTGCTTGCTCAAAGTGAGAAGGATATGAGTTGGTGCAGATCAAGGACTACAGCCTTCAATATTGATTACATCTCAATATCAAGAACACAAAGGTCCTCACCTCAGGTCCAAAAAACAGTCAGTATTATAATAGAAGGAGAAAAGATTGAAGCTGTCAATTACTTCATGATGCTTGGATCAACAATTAACACCCTTGGTACTAGCAATCAGGAATTATAGAGATGTTTTGCACAGGGCAAGTCTACTGTAAGTTATTTCACCTAAATACTGAAGAGGAAACCTCGAGTTGCTATAATCAAGGATGCGTTAGGCAGAATATTAAATGATCCAGGAATTATTAAAAGAAGATGAAAAGAAAAGAATATACTGAGTCACTGTATTGACAGGAATTAGAAGAAACAGAAGAATTTAATAAAACAACCTATGAGCAAGAGGCTATGGTGATGAAGGAAGAAGTTCAGGCTGCTTTGAAGGAAATAGCAAAAAAAATAAGTCCCTAGGAATAGATGGTATACCAGTTGACATATTTCAGCTAACAAATGCTGCCCTGGACATCCTCAACAAGTTGTGTCAAGATCTGGAGAACAACCACCTGGCCAACTGACTGGAAGAGATCTGTATTCATTCCCACCCCAAAGAAGGGTGACCAACAGAGTGTGGAAACTGTAGAAAAATATCATTGATTTTATATGCAAGCAAGATTCTACTGAAGATTATCCATAAACGACTGGAACAGCGCATCAGCCGAGAACTTGCAGAAGTCCAGGCTGGGTTTAGAAGGGGCCGTGGTACTAGGGATATTGTAGCTAATGTCAGATGGATCTCTGAAAGCAGGGAATAGCAGTGGAATGTCTATCTGTGTTTCAAAGGAGTTTGTGTGTACCCTAACAAACTGTGGCTGACTCTCAGAAGGATGGGAATCCCAGAACACTTGATCGTGCTAATGCGAAACCTATACTTGGACCAAGAGGCAGTCGTCAGAACACAGCAAGAAAACACTGCATGGTTCAAAATTGGGAAGGGCGTATGCCAGGGATGTGTCCTGTCTTCATACCTTTTCAACCTGTATGCAGAACAGGTTATTTGGGAGGCTGGGCTCTATGAAGAGAAATGTGGTGTCAGGATTGGTGGAAGATCTATCAACAATCTGCGTTATGCAGATGACACAACCCTGCTTGCTGAAACTGAGGAGGGCCGGAAGTGCTTGATGTAGAGGGTCAAGGACTGCAGCCTCCAGTATGGATTGAGGCTCAATGTCAAGAAGACAAAGATTCTCATCACTGGGCCAAGTGGCAGCATCAGGAAGGATGGTGAAGAGATTGGGATTGTTCACAGCTTTAGTTTGCTTTGCTCCACAGTCAACACTCTTGGCACCAACAGCCAGGAAATTAAAAGATGTATTGTGATGGGAAAGTCTGCTGTTAGGGACCTCTCCAAAGTACTGAAGAGCAAAGATGTCTCTCTGGAGACTAAGGTGTGTCTGATACAGGCCATGATCTTTGCAATCACTTGTTATGCATCAGAGAGTTGGACAATGACTAGGGACGATAGAAGGAGAATTGTTGCCTTTAAGCTGTGTTGCTGGAGAAGAATATTGAAGGTACCATGGACTGCTAAGAAAACAAACATATTCATGCTGGAGAGGGTTAAACCAGGCTGCTCTGTGAAGGGAAGGATTCTGAGGCTTTGTCTGGCATGCTTTGGATATGTTGTTAGAGAAGGACATCATGCTTGGGAGGGTGGAGGGACAGCGCAGGAGAGGAAAGCCCCCTATGAGGTGGATTGATTCGGTGACTGGGGTAATTAGGATGGGTGTATCAGAGACAGTGCAATGGGCACAAGATAGAGCAGAGTTTAGGGCTATTATACATAGGGTGGCTATGGGTCACAAGTGACTCAACGGCACATAAAAACAGCAACAACAACTAAAGAGCAATGATATTAGTTTGAAGACAACAAAGGTGTGCCCAATTCAGACCATGGTTTTCTCAATCACCTTTTATGGATCAGGGAGCTGGACAATGAATAAGAATGGCAGAAAAATTAATGATGCATCTAAGTTGCAGTTCTAGAGAAGAGTACTGAATATCTGAAGGACTGCCAAAAGAACAAATAGATATATCCTGGAAAAGTTAAGACCAGAATACTCCTTAGAGACAAGGATAATAAAGATTCATTTTTCATACTTTGGACATTTGGCGGGGTGAGGCTATTCCATGGAAAATGATATCATGCTTGGAAAGATGGAGGATCAGTGAAAGAGAGGAAGATCTGCAATGAGATGGATTGCCACCGTGTCTTCAGGAATTGGTTCTCATGTCTCAGAGATGATGAGAATGGCACAGGTTAGGGCAGTTTCAGGTTAGCTGTTCATAGGGTTACAATGAGTTATATTCTAGTTGACAGCACCTAATAACAACAGCATATTAAGAAAAGTTAGGACAAGCAATGTAGAACTGTTATTTTTACCTCAGGGAACTCTAGTGGCTGGGGTAATGTTGTGCTGCCAACTCAAAGGTATGCAGTTTGAAGCCACCAGCTGGTGCACAAGAAAGATGGGCCCTATGTCCCCAAGCAATTTACTGCCTCTGAAAATCCACTAAATAGTCAACTATGGGTGGATTCTGACTCAATGGCAGTTGTATATTGTTGTTGAGTCTGACTCAGATTGACCCTATGTACAACATCTTTGAACACTGCTCTATGTTGAGACAATTTCATTGTCGCTAACACACCTACTTTCCTTATCCAGTCACTGAACCAAACCATCTCATACAGAGTCTTCCTCTCTTTCACTGTCCCTCCATCCTTTCAAGCATGATATCCCTCTCCAAGGGCTAGTCTCTCCCTGTTACATGCCCAAAGTATTTCAGATGAAGCTTCAGAATTCTTGCCTTCAAAGTACAGACTGGTTTCACTCTGTCTAGGACATATCTGTTTGTTCTCTAAGTAGTCCATGATATATTCAACAATCTTCTCTAGCACTACAAATCAAGGCAGCATTTCTTCTTTTGTTCTGAGTCACTTTCCAGATCTCTGATGCATAACAAGTGATTGTGAAGATCATGGTCTGGATCAGGCACACCTTAGTCCCCAAACTGACATAATTGCTCTTCTGTACTCTGGGGGATACCTGACAGCAGATTTTCCCAGTACAGTTTGTCTTTTGGTTTTCTAAAGGCTGGTCCCAAGAGTGTTGATTGTGGACCAAGAAAGTGGAAGCTATAAACAATCTTAATCTCTTCTCTATCATGATGCTGCTTATTGGCCCAGTGGTGAGACTCTGTTTTCTTGATGTTGAGCTTCAATCCATGTAAAAAGCTACAGTTCTCAACATTTTGCAGTAAATGTCTTATGTCCTCCTTAGTTTCAGTGAGCAAGGTTGTGGCATCTATATAATTCAGGTTTTTGATAAGTCATTCTCCAATCCTGATGCCACATTCTTCCTCATAGAGCCCCACCTCCATAAGGATCTGTTCTGCATCTAGATTGATAGAGTATGGAGACAGGATACATCCCTGGTGTACACCTTTCATGATTTTGAGCCAGGCAGTGTTTCCTTGCTCTGTTCTGACAAGTGACTTCTGGTCCAAGTATAGGTTTCACATAAGCACAATCACGTTCTGGGATGCCCATTTTTCTCAGACTCAGCCAGAGTTTGTTTTGATTGACACTTTCAGATGTGTTTGCATAGTTAATGAAGAACAGATAGGCATTCCTCTGGTACTCTGCTTTCAGCTAAGATCAATCTAACATAGGTTATAATGTCCCTAGTGCCACGCCCTCTTCTAAATCCACCAGCCTGCACATCTGGCAGTTTTCTTTTGATGTATTGTTCCAGTCATGTTTGGACAATTGTCAGAAGAATCCTGCTTTCATGTAATGTTAATAATATTGTTCAATAAATTCTACACTCTTAGAACACCTATTTCTTGGAGTATGGATCTCTTCCAGTTAGTTGGCCAGGTGAAGAATGCAAAAAGTCATTACAAAGACAGAGGAAGAAGAAAAGACCTAGATGGAGATCAGAAGAGACTCAGAATATTGAATTAGCGCTCCAAGAACCCAAAACAAAGGGAAGAAATCAACCTGAAGAGAAGATTTTTAAAAGCAGCTCAGGAAAATTGAGGAAAGTATTATTTAAAAATGTGCAAAGAAGTGGAGAGGGAAAATCAAAAGGGATGAATTTGCTCTGTATATCTTTTTATTATTAACGAAAGTTTACAGAGACTTTGGATTTTAATTCATTCATTGTTGCACTTTTCTCTCTGCCCAATCTCCCCCTAAGTTCACTCTTTGAAAAATAAAAGAAAAATTCTTTCATTGTTATACAATCCCTCCCCCCAAGTCCACTCCACTATGCAGCCTTCCTTTTGGACTCTGTCTTGACAATACCTAATCATATATCCCTTTAAAACAGTTTCTTCCTCATCTGTTTCAATGCAGTATACATTAAATTATCCTATCTTTCTCAGTCTCTCCTCAACCCCAATGTCAGTCCCATTTTACAACAGTGGCACTAAGCAGTATTTGTCCTTTTGTGACCAAGATATTTCACTCAGCATAATGTTGTCCAGGGTAAACCATTTTGTATAATATTTGTCCTTTGTTTTTCAATGCAGCACAGCATTCTATTGTGTGAATATACCACAGCTTTTTCTCTGTCCATTTGTTTTTCAATGCAGCATAGCATTCTATTGTGTGAATATACCACAGATTCTTCTCTGTCCGTTTGTTTGTTGATGTGCACTTAGGTTGTTTGCAACTCATTTCTATTGTGAACAAAGCTGCAATAAACATGAGTGTGCATATATCTGTTTGGGTGGCAGTTATGGTTTTTTGGGGGTATATTCCCCGAAGTAGAACTTTTGGGTCAAATGGTGTTTCTATTTGCAACTTTTAGAGAAAGCATGATACTGCCTTCCGTAGTGGTTGAACCATTTTACACTCCCATGAACAGTGAATAAGGGTTCCAGTTTCTCCAGACCTTACCAGCATTTATTGTTTATTGGTATGTTAAACTTTGCTATCTGACTGGGATGAGATGATATCTCATAGTTGTTTTGATTTGCATCTCTCTTAGAGCTAGGGATTTTGAACATTTCTTCACGTGCTTCTTTGACATCTGAAAGTCTTCTTTGGTGAAGTGTCTGTTCATATCCTGTGCCCATTTTTCATTTGGTTTGTTTACCTTTATTTTGTTGTGGTGCTCAATATTATATAAATTATAGATATAAGTTCCTTATCTGACATGTCATTATCAAATATTTTTTTTCAATCTGTGGCTTCCCTTTTTACCCTGTTGGAGAATTTTTTTTGATGTGTATGAGGATTTGATTCTTAGAAGATCGCATTCATCTATTTTATCCTCTCCTGGTTGTTTCCATGCTGGCTTTTCAGGATGCTTGGAAGCCTGTTAGGACTTCCAGAGTTCTTCCAAGCTTTTCTCTAATGACGTTTATAGTCCTTGGTTTTAGTCCTAGGTCCATGATCCTCTTTCAGTTGGTTTTTGTGTATGCAGTGAGGTATGAATCTTGCTTGAGTCTTTTGCAGATAGTTTTCCAATTTTGCCAACACCATTTGTTAATAAGGCTGATGTTTCCCCACTTAACTGATTTCATCTCCTTGTAAAAAATCAGTTGACCATAGGTAGATGGGCTGATTTCTGGATTCTCACTTCTATTTTATGGATCTATGTGTCTGTCATTATAGCAGTACCACACTGTCTTGACCACCACAGCAGTGTAGTAGGATTTGAAATCAAGGAGTGAGATGCCTCCTATCTTGTTCTCTTTTTAGGGAATGCTTTGCTTACTTAGGGCCTCTTTCCATTCCAATTGAAATTGGAGATTGCCTTTTCCATCTCATTGAAGAATGGGATTGGTATTTGTTTTGGGATTGCATTGAACATGTAAATTGCCTTTGATAATATTGTCATTTTTACAATATAAAGTCTTCCTATCCATGAGCAAGGGATATTCCTCTACTTCTCTAGGTCTCTTTTTTGTTTCTTGTAGTAATGTTTTGTAAATGTATTTGAATATATCCTTTGTGATTCAGGTTAGATTTACTCTCAAGTATTTAATCTTGTGATTAGCTATTGTGATGGGTACTGTTTTTCTTAGCTCTGGCTCTGTAGTATCTTTGTCACTATAGAGAAATCCAACTGATTTTTGTATATTGATCTGGTATCCTGCCACTTTGCTGAACTGGTCAACTATGTCCAGTACTTTTCTTGCTGAGTCTTTAGGGTTTTCTAAGTATACTATCATAAGATCTGTATAGAGAGATAATTTTACCTCCTCTTTGCCAATTTGGATATCTCTTATTTCCTTCTCTTACTGCTATCACTGAGACTTCCAATACAATATTGAATCAGAGAGGTGATAATGGGCATCCTTGCCCAGTTCCTATTCTTAAAGGGAATGTCTTTAATTTCTCTCCATTGAGAACAATGTTGGCTCTCAGGTTTGCATATCTGCTTTTTACTATGTTTAAGAAATTATCATCTAATCCTACATTGTTGAGTTTTTTACTCAGAAATGGGTGTGGATTTTATCAAAGGTCTTATTTGCATCAATTGATAGGATCATGTGGCTCTTGTTCTTTGCTTTGTTAATATGATGAATTACATTGATTGTTTTTCTTATGTTGAACCATCCTATTCTGTGTTTCATAAGCTAAAGGAACTGAAAAAAAAAATCATTCTGTTAGGCCCAGCCAAGGCCAAGGGGGAGAATAAAGAATTCAAAGATTAAAACATATCAACAAAAGGAGTGAAAGGCCTCACCCACCTGACTGAACCATAAACCACCATGGAATGTCCCTGAAGACTCTGCTAGGAAAACGTGCCCCAATCCACCTTGGGTGTGGCTTTCCTGGTCTATCTCCCTCTCCAGGATCCTCACCCTGGAGCACCCTTAATAAAGCTGCCTTTAATCTTTCTTTCTTTCTCTCTGGTTCCTTTCTCTCAAGTCCACAACCTAACAAATTCAAACCTCCTTTTGTAATTCTTAAAAGATGCTGTGAGCAGAATGCTGAATGACCCAGGAAGTATCAGAAGAAGATAGAAGGACTACATAGAGTGACTATACCAAAAAAAAATTGGCTGCCACAGAAGAATTTAATGAAACAAAACATGATCAAGAGCCTATGGTGATGAAGAAGGAAGTTAAAGCTGCTCTGAAGGAATCACAAAATTCAAAGCCCCAGAAATTGATGGCATGCCAATTGATTTATTTCATCAGATACCACCCTGGATGAACTCACCATATGATACCAAGAAATCTGGAGGACTCAATGGTACACAAACAACAAAAACAACAATATGTATCTCATTTAGATCTGCAATTTTGAAGACAAGGGTAATTTCCTTGGCCTTATAAAACTTTGAAAGAAAAAAAATAATTGAGGACATCACAATCATGGTGTATAGTCCCTCCAGCTGGGAAGATGGTTGGGTAGGCTGTGCTACAAAAAATTCCTGAAGCCATACTTATACCCTCTTTTATTAGTTGTAGATGGCCTCAAAAAAAGTCTACAGCAATCCACTGATCAAACTAAAGCCAAAGGAGACGTTCGTTAAGGGTGCAGACATAAACGGATTACCAACTAAAGGATCAACAGAAATTTCAGATAAAAAGAAAGACTGAAATGATTTCTCCAGAGGACTGCTTTATCTTAAATGGAGTTTATAACTTGAAGCAGCTTTATAATTGTCTCTATCCTTTTTCCAGGAAATCAGAATTCAGAATAGTTTAGAGTGTGAGGTAAAAAAGGCACAGAGAACCGGGTGAAGTAAAACAAAAGAGTTTATTAGTGGCTCTCGGGGCAGATTTACTGTCTGAGGCCAGAGAAAGGCAGGGTCAGGCAGTAAAGTTACCAGTGAGGAAGAGTTACAGGTTAAGCTTTATAGGTAGGGGTTGGGGGTAGAGAGGTCAAACTTGTGGTCAGATCTCATGGAGAAAGTTGATTGGATGCCCTTTGTTAGCTTCTAATGATGAGCTACTCAGTCATGAAAGATGTGGTTGATGGCTGGGTTTCCTTCTGACTGGCCACTTGTCTTATGCCAGGTAGATTGGGATGTCTCTTAGAAGGTGAGGTTAGCACAAGATGTCGCCTAGGCCCCAAGGTGACCTTTCATAGAGATTTACTTGATACTAAGCTGGAAATCCAAATCCGTTGTATTTATGTTTAAAATGCAATTAGTTCATTATTTAATGGTCTCCTTCTAAAGTTCCTTTTTCATTGAAGTAATTTATTATTATTGCTGTTTAAATATGAACAAATAGAAGGTTTTCCCCAGTAGCCTCGTTGTCACTAAATCAATATCCCTGGGCCACTGGCCTTCATTCAGAATTGACTACTGTTTGTTCTCACTTCTTAAGGCTCTTCTCATTTCACTGGATTGCCATGTCATTTTGAGGCTGTGCAGTAAAATGAAGAGCATTGTATTTTAAGCAGAAAATGACCTGAAACACAAAGCAGAAAATGACCTGAAACACAAAGACATGGTTACTGCCCAACACAATAGCACAGCTTATCCAGGTCAGTAGTAATTATTGTTTCTTGCTCTGAGGAGGAAAGAAAAGATAATAGGGAAAATGTCTTTGCAAAATGAAACCTCTTTTACATAAACATCTAATGTATGTTATAAAGTTCTAATCCTTCTTGTATTCCATTTCCTTATAAGTATTAAATATTTTATTTGTAGTTCTTGTTTTTGAAAGAAAATCTGTTTAAGTTCTTAGAAGGGAAATTATTTCAAATAAATGACAAAGCAAATTTACAATGTAAGAGTACCTGAAGGTAAGTTTGACAGCAATATTTTCTCTACCTTTTTGTTTTTCTGAAGAATAAATTCTGTTAAAAATAAATAAATAATGGACACCACAACAAAATAAAGGTAAACAACCCAACTGAAAAATGGGCACAGGATATGAACAGACACTTATGTCATCAAAGAAGACATTCAGATGGGGAACAAACACATGAAGAAACATTCAAAGTCTCCATCTCTAAGAGAGATGCAAATCAAAACAACTATGAGATATCATCTCACCCCAGTAAGAATAGCAAAATTTAACAGAGCAACAAACAACAAATGCTGGTGAGGTTGTAGAGAAACTGGAACCCTTATTCATTGTTGGTGAGAATGTAAAATAGTGCATTCACTCTGGAAGGCAGTATGGCACTTTCTAAAAAAGTAAGAAATAGAAATAGTACTTGACCTAGCAATTCCACTATTGGGAATATACTCTAAAGAAATCAGAACTACCACATGTTTATTGCTGCATTGTTCACAATAGGAAAGAGATGGAAACAAACCAAGTGCTCAACAAAAAATGAATGGATAGGTAAACTGTGGTATATTCACACAATGAAATACTACTACACAGCACTGACAAACAAGGAACTCATGAAATATTATACGAAAAGGGTGACCCTGGAGGACATTATGCTGAGTGAAACAGCTCAGTCAAAAGAGGACAAAATCTATATAATGCCTTTGTTATAAAACAGGACTGACTGTTGGGATGGGGGGAAATAAGAAAATAGTGGAAGCCACCACGGAACTCCAGAGGAGCAAACACGGTGCGACCCAAGAAGAGTGACAACTACCCACCACTGTGTGACCCTCACCCCTGCAGCCCACGCCTGCATGACCCCAAACAAACAGGGTGCTGCTACATAAACGTGGAGCAGCGTCCAAGCCCTGCCCCCTACCTCTTGGTGGTAGTGTCCAAGCCCTGTGCTCCTTTGCCCCCCTACTCCCTTGCTTCCCCCCTTCCCCCCTTGCAGCTCCACAACCACGCACCTCAGCCCCCGCCACAATCCAGTGACCTCAGGGCACCATCATGGATCCAACCATCACCAGAAGCTATCAGCCGAGCTACTGTGGAACTAATCTAGCAGGAGAAAGGCCTGCAGGATCCTGGCTGGGTTTCCTGGGGCATTGCTGGTCACCTGGGAGAGCACCTAAGAGTGTGCCCACTGGTGGGGAATTTGGCCGAGCTCTCTTGGGCTACACCAACTGCCCAAAACGAGCCAGCCAGCTGGCTTCTGTGGACTCCGCAGACCAGCCAGATGCTAGTGGGTGAGTGGAAATTTGATCTTGACTTTTCGGATCCTGTCGGATCCAGGACTCTGCTGGAGCATGGGCTGTTGTGTGAGGGCACCTGTGTAAGTGTCACCAGGCAGGGAAAACTGAGAAAACCATTGGGTAGGAAATGGACAGCAGGAATTTGAGTAGGAACCCCAATCGTGAACACACTGAGGCAGCAGAGGTTTCAGCAAGGTCCCCCAAGTGATTGACCTGCCCTTGCTATCACCCCAACCATTTGTCTGCCTCACCCCATTTGGCTCCACACCACAGCCTACACACCTGGGCAATCAACTTGTCTTTAATTAAGAGCATCTTGACCCGTCTTACCTTCAAGAGATTGCCCTAGCAGGCTCTGAAATGACATTTCTCTGAAGTCAGAAATTCAGAGAAATGCACAAGTTCGGTAGCTGCCCAACTGATCTCAAGAGTATTGTCTTCAGATCAAGAACATATCAATGTCTCAAAGAAAGCAAACTATCCCACATAATACACAAGAGCAAAGCAAGAGGTCACTCACAAAGGGCGACACAGTATCAGTGGATTCCCTGAAGCCAGAAAGTCTCATGGAATTTTCTGACACAAAATTTAAAAGAGGAGTGACTGAATATATCCAATGGATGAAAGACAAAGTTGATGAATTACAGGATACTAGAAACAAAGACCAGGAGGACCTAAAAAAAAAACAATGCAGAACATTGCAGAGAAAACAAATGAGGCATTAGCAGCACTGGAAAAACAAGAACCCACCATTCAAAATATAAAGACCAACGTTTCAGAGGCTGTCAACATGATGGAGGGACATATGAGCAGAGCTGATGAGATGGACAACAGAAACAGTGAAATTGAAGACAAAATTGTCACCACTGATCTGCTAGGGAAAAAAGCAGACTCAAAAAAGAAGAATAAAGAAGAAAACCTAAGAATAATATGGGACACCATCAAGAAAAATAAAATGTGCACCATTGGAATGCCAGAAAAGGAAGAAGAAAGTAAAGACACTGAAAAAGTTGTGGAAGAATTACTAGAGGAAAACTCCCAGGCATAATGAAGAATGACAGAATATATATACAAGAAGGTCAGCGAACACCACATAGACTAGACCCAAAAAGAAAAATATCAAGGCATATCATAGTTAAATTTGCCAGAAACAAAGATAAGGAGAAAAACCTGAAAGCAGCAACGGAGAAACAAGGAGTAACCTATAAGGGAGAATAGATAAGATTAAGTGCCAATTTCTCAGCAGAAATCATGCAGGCAAGAAGAGAGTGGAAGGACATATGTCAAACACTCAAAGACACAACTGTCAACCAAGAATACTGTATCAAGCAAAGTTATCCATCAAATATGAAGGACAGATCAAGATATTCCCAGAAAAGCAGAACCGAAGAGAGTATGTAAAAACAAGACCAGCATTGCAGGAAAGACTAAGAGAAGTCCTTCTTACAGACATACCACAAAAAACTCCATGGTCCGAAGTAACTA
>NW_006400089.1:1849116-1850391 GCF_000299155.1 Elephantulus edwardii | reverse complement strand
AAAAAAAAAAAGAATAGAAGGTAGGAGGTATCTCAATCCCTGATTTCAAATTCTACTACACTGCCGTAGTGGTAAAGACAGCATGGTACTGGTACAATGACAGAAACATACATCAATGGAAAATTGAGAATCCGGAGATCAGCCCATCTATCTATGGTCAACTGATTTTTGACAAGGAGATGAAATCAATCAAGTGGCGAAACCACAGCTTTTCTAACAAATGGTGTTGGCAAAATTGGAAAAGTGTGTGCAAAAGACTCAAGCAAGACCCACACCTCACTCCATACCCAAAAACCAATTCAAGGTGGATCATGGACCTAGCACTAAAACCAAGGACTATAAACTTCATTACAGAAAACCTAGGAACTACACTAGAAGTCTTAATCCACAACATAAACAGTGTTCCAAGTATCCTGAAAAACCTACAACCAGGAGAAGATAAAGTAGATGAATGGGATCTCCTAAGACTCAAATCCCCATGCACATCTAAAAACTTCTCCAACAGGGTAAAAAGGGAAACCACCGACTGGGAAAAATATTTGGTAATAACATATCAGATAAGGGACTTATATCCAGAACTTATAAAATACTTGACCACCACAACAAGATAAAGGTAAATAATCAAATAGAAAAATGGGCACAGGATATGAATAGGCACTTCACCGAAGATGACATTCAGATGGATAACAAGCACATGAAGAAATGCTCAAAATCCCTAGCGCTAAGAGAGATGCAAATTAAAACAACTACGAGATATCATCTCACCCCAGTCAAAATAGCAAAATTTAACAGAACAGCAAGCAACAAATGCTGGCGAGGTTGTGAAGAAACTGGATTCCTTATCCACTGTTGGTGGGAGTGTAAAATGGTGCAACCCCTGTCGAAAACGGTATGGCGCTTTCTCAAAAAATTGCAAATAGAGATACCATTTGACCCAGCAATTCCACTACTAGGAATATACACCGAAGAGACCATAACTGACATCCAAGCAGATATATGCACACCTATGTTTATTGCAGCTTTGTTCACAATAGCAAGGAGTTGGAAACAACCTAAGTGCCCATCAACAAACAAATGGATAGAGAAGCTGGGGCATATTCGCACAATGGAATACTATGCTGCATTAAAAAACAAGGAACTCATGCAATATTATTCAAAATGGTTGACTCTGGAGAACATTATGCTGAGTGAAATATCCCAGTCACAAAAGGACAAATATTGCATGGTGCCACTGTTGAAGAACAGGACTGACTTTGGGGTTGGGGAGAGACTGAG
>NW_006400089.1:1840055-1846993 GCF_000299155.1 Elephantulus edwardii | reverse complement strand
AGTCCAGAATAAGAGCTGCATAGTAAAGTGGCCTGGGGGAAGAGGGAAAGTTGACAATAATGAAAGAATTTTGTGTCAATGAGAAAAGTGAATTGGGGGAGTGGGGAAAATGCCCCCAATCCAGTCTTCCCCAAGTCACCAAGGAGCCGACACTGATGCAAGAGCAAGAGGGAATTTATTTCTGATTTTAATCTGGGCCACATGTCAGACTGTGCCAAAACAGCGGGGAAGACATGACTGCCCCAGTAGGGGGCATGAAGCCTATTTAAAGGGGAAAGCCTGCTACAGGATTGGCCGATTCAAAGGAAGAGGGCACAAACAGGGTGCTACAGGATTGGCTGATTCAAAGAAAAAAAGCGCAAAAACAGGGTAAGGAAAAGGGAACTACAGGAGTGTTAGGGGCAGGGAGGAAAATGTGCAATAATGAATAATTGAAAATCCAACCCTTGAATCAGCCTCCACCCAACTACGACACCTTCTAGCAAAAAGTAGATAGAGCAGCTATCATCCCCACTCCCCTAGCAGACGTTAGATATCCCATCCCAAAGGAGGTTGCAGACCCCAGAGCAAAGCAGCTTTTCATGATGCTGCCTCAACAGCAAAATCTAAATTATTAAATTCTTGTATTTGTTTAAAGACATTCATTCTTCTTAAGACAATTGAGTTTGGATATTGATGTGAAAAAAGGCAGCCAAAGACTACTATTAAATAATGATTCCTTAGTAACCAGATATCTATTTCATCTACATTCTGTCTCTCAGATTGTTTTATCAAATACACACATTGTTGTTGTTATGTGCAGTTGAGTTTACTCTAATTTATAACAATCTGAACAACAGCTTTGAACCCTGCTCTATCTTGAGCCAATTTCATTCTCTTTGACATACCTATTCCCATTATCCCAATTACTGAGTGAATCCATCTCTTCCAGGGTCTTCTTCTCTTGTGTCGTCCCCTCCACCCTTCCAAGCATGATGTGTTTCTCCAAGGACTGGTCCCTCCTGGAAACATGTCTAAATTATGTCAGATGGAGCTTCAAAATCCTTGCCTCCAAGGAGCAATCTGGTTTCACCCTCTCCAGGACAGAGTTGTTTGTTTTTTTAGCAGTCCATGGTATATTTAATACTCTTCTGCAGAACCACAACTCAAAGACATCAATTCTCCTCCTATCATCCTTAGTCTTTGCCCTGCTTTCTGATGCATAGCAAGTCATTGTAAAAACCTTTGCCTGAATTAGGCACATCTTAGTGTCCAGACATCTTTGCTCTTCAGTACTCTTTAAAGGTCTCTAAGAGCAGATTTTCTCAATGCAATTTGTCTTTTCATGTCTTGGTTTCTGGTACCAACAGTATTGATTGTGGAGCCAAGCAAGCTGAATGTTATCAGGGCAAAAAGAACACTCTGTCTTGGGACGAGCAAAACCTTGATTCTTCCACTGAACTTTCCTTCTGCTAATGACATGGTCATAGAAACAGTGACGGTCAATAAAGAAGAAAAGAAACAATAAAAAAAAAACCCTTGGAGTCCTGTTAACATATTTTACTGTTTATGTAATGAGAAACTTCTCAATAGCTATGAAATAAAAGCTAGGAGGATGTACATGTTTGGAAGATATTTACCCATGAGTATTTCTTCCTTTACCTCTTGGCTAAGAAAAAGTCTTGAGTAGTTCATTCCTTTAAGTCAGAAAAGTGTAGCAAATTCTCTCTGAGGGAAGGATTGCTTGCTTCAGGTATCAACCATTGAAAATCAGGATTGTGAATTTACTGATATTTTATCAGAAGCAAAATATTTCATTGAGTTTATAAAAAATAATATTTGAAGATAGAAAACAACAAATACTGGCAAGTTGTGGAAAGATTGGAACTCTTAGGTTCTATTGGGAAGACTACTGTGGTATTTTACTGCTGGAGAAGAAAGGCACAACCACTTTAGAAAACAGTATAGTGCCTCCTTCAAAGAAATAAGTAGAAAACCCATTTGATCCAATTTAAACAGATAAAAATACATGAGACACAAGGAAATAAATTCATATTTATGTTCATTGCAGCATTATTGATAGTACCAAAAAAGCTAGAAACAGTCATAGTACCTATTAACAGGAGAATTGGTGTAAAAAACAAAACAAACTCAAAGCAACTAAAGCCTTGCAAAGCAAGGAAGAGTTCATGGCACATCAAGTAACATGGGTGAGCCTGGAGGACAATATGCTGAATGAAATAAGCCAAATACTAAAGGACAAATATTGTCTAAGTCTTCTACGGGCAAAAACGCTAAGGGAAAGTATTCAAACAACTTGGTTATGTACAGGTTTACATGAGCACAATTAAATGCTCTGGAATTGCCATCCTACTCAATGTACAGTTCTATTCATAATATGCTAAGATGCACATAGTCAAATGGCTTTGCATATTTAATAAAACACACTTAAAGGTCTTTCTTCTATTCTCTGTTTTCAGCTAAGATCTATATGACCGTTATTGTTGTTGTTGATTGCCATCTAGTCGAGCACGACTCATTGCAACTCTATGAATAAAAGGCCTGAAATTTTCCGTAGCTTTCCTCATTTCTCCAAGTTCTTAGTTTCCAGAGACATGTGGTTTAGGAAGTGGATGCCACTCCTGCTTCCAAAACTGTCTTAAAACTGGAAGGTCCTCCAAACACTGTCCACCTTGGGCAGCCAATATTGCATTTGATTCCCCAGTGGCACAAGGTTCAGCATCACAGCAAACTCAAGATTACTTCAGTGAAACAAATTGCCAAAGGAGTGCTGCACAATTTAGAAGAATTTTCTTCCAAGAATAACACTAGACTCTCAGGCCCTACCAAGTTTTAAATACAAGGGGGCTCAATATGTATATACGAACAAAAGGCCCTTCTATAACTATAGTCGTTTCTTCAAGTTCATAGCTTCCAGAGGCCTGTGGTTTAGAAAGTGGATGCCACTCCTGTTTCCAAACCTAAATCAATCTGGGAGCTCCATCAAACACTGCCCATGATGGTTAGCCATTATACTGTTCGGCACACAAATGGCACAGTTGTTCCATTATGGCATTTGAGACTCCAATTTGAAAACCCAGATTATTTCAGCACAGAAAATTGATCAGAGTGCTATATGATTTAGTAGAATGTTCCTCCAAAATAGGAACAAGGGATTAAAATGTAATCCCTCAGCCAAACTTTTAAATATAAGGGCCCTCCAGGAGGCCTTGACTCTAAATAAGAGGCTTAATAAAAATACAATCAGACAATCCACAAAGATCCTCAACTAAAACAAGAGCATCTTCTTACAGAGTCCACTACTTCACTCAAGCCAAATGGAGACAAGGGCCTGGCTTAATATGTTGTTGTTGTTGTTGTTGTTGTTGTTGTTGTTAATGTTAAGTATCATCAAGTAGTGACCCTATAGACAAAAGTCCCTAACCCTGTTTTATAGCAATTGTCCTCTAAATTCAAAGAGTTTCCTCAGGCATGTTTAGGAAGTGGATGCCACTCCTGTTTCCAAGCCTGTCTTAATATGTGGGCTCTACCAAACATTGTCAATCAGTGTAAGTATTATAGCATTTGATGCACAACTGACACATCGTTTAGTATCACAGGAATCCCAACATAGGAAAATGTTCATTTCAAACAAAATTATATCAGGTCCAATGGCTGCAGGCCCAAGGGTCCAAATGACTTTTTAAAGGGCTTTTTGAGAGGGAGCAGAGTGCAGAACGAGCAGAGCACATAGAACATTATAGAATTTAAGTGAAAACTATTATTGCAATAATGAGTTGGAGAGCGTCAGTGGGGAGAAGTGTGCCTCAGCAGGGAGTACCAAGCCTCAATGAGGAGCAGTGAGTTGCAATGGGACCCATTCACCAGGAAAAAATGGGACACCAGGAATTTGAGTGTGGTACTTTGGGTGGGGATCACAGCTGACTGCTGGACCAATTGTGGGACACCTTCACCTTAAGCAGAAGGGAGTAGGACAGCTGGAGCTCGACAGGGGTGACAGACACAGTTCTTGAGTGGGAAACTAAGGTTTCATGGTTTTTTCCATTCAGTTCCCCCTTGCACACACAACAATCTGTGTGGGTCAGCAAGTGTGCCATCTGCCATCCTTTGCATGCTTCCACATGTGTACCCAACCTACGTGCATCAACATGTGCACCCACACTAAATACATCTGCGCATGTACCCACACTATCTGCATCTGCATGTGTGCCCACCCTACATACACCTGCACCCATGCCTACCCAACCTTCTTCTGCAGCAGTGACATCAGATCAAGAACAGCTTATTGCCTCAGGCACAAAAAAACTCTACCACAGCAATGTTAGGGAAAAATCAGGCTACCTCATTGCCTACACAAGCACAACACAAGATATCACTCCAAAAAAGTAACACAGTTGCAATTGATTTCCTGAAGACACAAAGTCTGGTGGAACTTTCTAGCATAGAATTTAAAAGAATAAAGATTGAATATTTTCAATGGGTGAAAGACAAACTTGAAGAATTACAGGAGACCAAGGAAAAACCAGGAGGAGCTTAAAAAAAACAGTCCAATAAAATTTAGATAAAACAAGTAAGGCTAAAGAGGCACTGGAAAAGCAAAAAAACATGATCCAAAATTTGAGATCCAATGTTTCAGATGCAGTCAACATGATGGAGGGACACGTGAACAGAGTTGAAAAGATGGAACACAGACCAGTGAAACAGAAGATAGAATTGTCAGCACTGATTTATTAGAGCAAAAAGCAGAATCAAATAAGAAGGAAAAATAAGAATATCTAAGAATAATGTGTGACACCATCAAGAGAAATAATATACACATAATCGGAATCCCAGAACAGGAAGAAGCAAGTAAAAGCACTGAAAAAGTTGTGGAGGAATTACTAGAAGAAAACTTCTCAAGCATAATGAAGAATGAGAGAATATGCAGTCAAGAAGCTGAGGGAACACCATATAGAATAGATGCCAAAAGAAAAACAAAAGGTTATATTATAGTCAAATTTGCCAGAAACAAAGATAAGGAGAGAATTCTGAAAGCAGTAAGGGAGAAACAAAGAGTAACTGATAAGAGAGAGTAGATAAGATTAGATGCCTATTTCTCAGCAGAAATCTTGGGAACAAGAAGACAGTGGAATGACATATATCGAACACTCAAAGAACACAACTGTCCAAAAAAATATTGTACCCAGCAACACTGTCCATCAAATATTAAGGTGAGATCAAGATACTCCCAGAAAACCAGAAAGGAAGGGAGTTTGTAAAAACAACACCAGTGTTGTAAGAAACACTGAAAATGTCCTTATTTAGAGGTGCCACAGAAAGTAGAATGGACCAAAGTAAGTAGCAATAACACCAAAAGAACTCAACAAAATAATAGCAATGAAACCTAGCCTCTCAATAATCACACTGAATATGAATGGTTTAAGTAAAGAGGGGGGGGAAAGTAGCATATTCAATTAAAAACCCTCAAAGCCATCAATATGTTATTTAAAAGAGACACACCTGAAAATGAAGATAAAGAAAGGTTAAAAAAGGATTGGAGAAAATATATCAAGCAAACAGCAACCAGAAAAATGTAGGAGTAGTGATATTAATCTCTGATAAAATAAATTTCAATGCAAAAATTGTCACAAAGGACAAGGAAGGTCACTACAAAATGCTTAAAGAGTCAATACAACAAGGGGACATAACAATAATAAATGTTTATGCAACAAATGAAAGAATATATAAAACAAACACTAACAAAACTAAAAAAAGGAAATAGACAACACAACCATACTAGTAGGAGGCTTCTCAAGAAAAGATAGAATTGCCAGAAAGAAAGTCAACAAAGATACTGAAGAATTAAAACGTACAATAAACCAAGTCGATCTCACACATATGTAAAAGCTAATGCACCCCCCAAAAGCACAGTACACCTTCTTCTCCAAAGTGCATGAAACAGTCTCCAGAATAGATCACATTTTAGGTCACAAAGCAAGCATCAATAAATAAAAAATCATAGAAATAATATAAAGCTTCTTTTCAGACAGCAAAGCAACAAAATTAGAAATTAATAACAAGAGGATGAAGAAGAAAAAAATGTATATTTGGAAGTTGAACAACACCTTGCTTGAACATGATTAGGTAAAAGAATAAATTAAAAATTTTCTTGAAATAAATGACAATGAAAACACCAACCTTTGGGAAACAGTAAAAGCAGTAATCAGAGGTCAATTTATAACAATTAACAAACACATTAAAAAGAGGGTAAAAATGACCACTAACTCTCTAACCAAACATCTCCAACAAATTGAAAAACAACAGCATGAAAACATGACACCCTCTAAAAAGAACTGAAATTATAAAAATTAGAGCAGAAATAAATGAAATAGGAAACACAAAAAACAATTGAAACCATTAACAAAACAAGGAATTGGTACTTTGAAAAGGTCAATAAAATCAACAAACCACTAGCAAAACTAACAAAGGAAAAGAAACAAATAATATGAATAAGAGATGAAAAGGGCAATATCACTACAGAACCAACTAAAATTAAAAGGCTAACCTTGGAATATTATGAGAAACTATACTTGAATGTGAAAACCTAGAGGGAATGGACAAATACTTAGAAATTCACAACTTATCTAAACTGATACAAACTAAAATTGAACACTTGAACAGACTCATTACAAAAGAAGGTATTGAAAAGGTAATAAAACAACTTCTGGCCAAAAAGAGCCCTGGACCAGATGGTTTTACAAGTGAATTTTATCAAACATTCAGAGAAGAGCTGTCACCAATTCTATATAAACTATTTCAGAAAATGAAAAAGATGAAATTCTCTAAGACTCATTCTATGAAGCAAACATATCCTTGATACTAAAGCCAGGTAAAGACACCACCAGAATTGAAAATTATAGGCCAATATCTCTCATGAACATAGATGCAAATATCCTGAA
>NW_006400089.1:1835285-1838954 GCF_000299155.1 Elephantulus edwardii | reverse complement strand
GTGCTCACCAAGTTGTGCCAAGAAATCTGGAGAACAACCACTTGACAACTGACTGGAAGAGATCTATATTTGTTCCCATTCCAAAGAAAGGTGACCCAACTGAGTGTGGAAACCACAGAACAATATCATTGATTTCACAGGCAAGCAAGATTCTACTGAAGATTATCCAAAAACGACTGGAACAGCATATCAGCAGAGAATTGTCAGAAGTCTGGCTGGGTTTAGAATCCAATGATACATTTAAAAAAAAATTCATGTATGCAAGGATGGTTCAACATAAGAAAAACAATCAATGCCATTCGTCACAATAACAAAGCAAAGAACAGGAACCACATGATCCTGTCAATTGATGCAGAAAAGGCCTCTGACAATATCCAGAACCCTTTCTTGATTAAAACACTCAAGAATATAGGCTTAGAGGGGAATTTTTTCAACATAGTAGAAAGCATATATGCAAACCTGAGAGCCAACATTGTTCACAGTGGAGCAAGATTAAAGGCATACCCCTTGAGAACAAGAACTAGGCAAGGATGTCCACTATCACCTCTCCTATTCAATACTGTATTGGAAGTCATAGCGATAGCAATAAGACAAGAGAAGGAAATAAGAAGTATCCAAATTGTCAAAGAAGATGTAAAATTATCTCTCTATGCAGAGGATATGATAGCATACTTAGAAAACCCTAAAGACTCAGCAAGAAAATTATTGGACATAGTTGACCAATTCAGCAAATTGATAGGATACAAGAGCAACATACAAAAATCAATTGGATTTCTCTACAGTGACAAAGTGAATACAGACCTGAAGCTAAGAATAGCAATACCCATCACAAGAGCTAATCACAAAATTAAATATTTGGCAGTAAATCTAAGCAGAATCACGAAAGTTATATCCAAATAAATTTACAAAATATTACTACAAGAAACAAAAGGCAACGAGGAGAAATGGAAGAATATACCTTGCTCATAGATAAAAAGACTCAATATTGTGAAAATGACAATATTATCAAAGGCAATTTACATATTCAATGCAATCCCAATACAAATACCAATTCCATTTTCAATGAAATGGAAAATGCAATCCCTAACATTTGTAGTGGAAACAGGCCTCAAATAAGCAAAGCATTCCTTAAAAAGAGAAACAAGGTAGGAAGCATCTCACTCCCTGATTTCAAATCCTAATACACTGCTGTGATGGTCAAGACAGCATGGTACTGGTACAATGACAGACACATAGATCATGGAATAGAATTGAGAATCCAAAAATTAGACCGTCCACATATGGACAGCTGATTTTTGACAAGGAGATGAAATCAATTAAGTAGAGAAACAAAAGCCTTTTAAACAAATGGTATTGGCAAAATTGGAAAACTATCTGTAGAAAACTCAAGCAAGATCCACACCTCACTCCATACACGAAAATCAACTCAAAGTGGATCAAGGACTTAGAACTAAAACCGAGGACTATAAACTTCCTTTGAGAAAAGCTTGGAAGAACTCAAGAAGCCCTAATCCACAACTTAAACTGTCTTCCAAGCATCCTGAAAAACCTACAACCAGGAGAGGTTAAAATAGATTAATGGGACCATCTAAGAATCAAATCCGTATGCACATCCAAAAACTTCTCGAACAGCATAAAAAGGGAAGCCACAGATTGGGGGAAAAAATAGTTGCTGTCTGATAAAGGACTTATACCTGTAATTTATATGATACTGGAACACCACAACAAGATAAAGGAAAACAACCCAATTGAAAGATGGCCACAGGATAGGGACACACACTTCACTAAAAAGACATTCAGGTGGCAAACAAACACATGAAGATATGTTCAAAATCCCTAGCTCTAAGAGAGATGCAACTATGAAATATCATCACACCCCAGTAAGAATAGCAAAATTTAACAGAACAGCAAACAATAAATGCTGGCGAGGTTGTGGAGAAACTGGAACCCTTATTCACTGCTGATGGGAGTGTAAAATGGTGCAACCATTATGGAAAGCAGTATAGCGCTTTCTCAAAAAGTTGGAAATAGAAATATTATTTGACCCAGCAATCCCTCAACTGGGAATATACCCTAAAGAAACCATAAATGCTACCTAAGCAGATATATGCAAACTCATGTTTATTGAAGCTTTGTTCACAATAGCAATGAGCTGGAAACAACCCAAGTGCCCATCAACAAACAAATGGACAGAGAAGCTGTAGTGTAGTCACAACAATGGATTATTCTGCATTGAAAAACAAGGAATTCATGAAATATTATACAAAATGGGTGATCTTGGAGGACATTATGCTGAGTTAAATATCTCAGTCACAAAAGAACAAATACTACATAGTGCTGCTGTTGTAAAGCAGGATTGACATCAAAATTGAGAGGAAACTAAGAGGTGATAAATAATACTGCATTGAAACAGATGAGGGAGAGAACTGTTTTGGAGGAATATTTGATGTGCTCACTTAGTTGTGCCAAAATATCTGGAGGACAGCCAGCTGGCTAACTGACTGGTAAAGATAGATATGTGTTATCATTCCAAATAAAGGTGACTCAACATAGTGTGGAAATTATCGAACAATATCATTAATACCACATGCAAGCAAGATTCTGCTGAAAATTATCCAAAAATCATTGGAGCAATATGTCAAAACAGCACTGCCAGGTGTGCAGACTGAATTTAGAAGAGGTTGTTGTTCTAAGGATATTATACCTAATGTTAGATGGATCTTGGCAATAGCAGAGAATACCAGAGGAATGTCTATCTGTGCTTCATTGACTATGCAAAAGCTTTTGCTGTGTGAATCACAACAAGCTATGGCTGACTCTGAGAAGAATGGGAATCCCAGAACATTAGATTGTGCTTATGCGAAACCTATACTTGTACCAAGAGGCATTTGTCAGAACAGAGCAAGGAGACACTACATGGTTCAAAATCAAAAGGGGGTCAGTCCATCAGGGATGTATTTTGTCTCCACACCTTTTCAGTCTGTATGCAGAACAGATCTTCGGAGACGCTGAGCTGTATAAGGAAGAATGTGGCATCAGGGTTGGTGGAAGAGTCATCAACAGCCTGTGTTATGCAGATGACACAACCCTACTTACTGAAACTGAAGAGGATATGAAGCGCTTGCTGCAGAAGGTCAAGGACTTCAGCCTTCAATACAGATTGAAGCTCAACATCAAGAAGACAAAGATTCTCACCACTGAGCCAATTGGCAGCATCAGGATAGATGGTGAAGAGACTGAGACAGTTAACAGTTTTAGTTTATTTGGCTCCATAGTCAACACTCTTGGTGACAAATTGCACTGGGAAAGTCAGCTGTGAGGGACCTCTCAAGAGTATTGAAGAGCGGGGTGCTGGCTGAAAATCGCCTGTGACTTCATCCATAGCCACTGGTGAGAGTCAGCGCCCAGAGCCATCAGGGGCTTTAAAGCTCGTTGCCCACTGCTGTGGTGTGGACAGCTGAAACCCAGGCCCCGACAGGCACCGGGGGGGGGGGTGCGGGGAATCCAGACTTTACTTCATGCTCTGCTGGAGAAGGAGGGGCAGTCTCATGTGCCAGTCGGATCCAGTTTGGCGGTACACACACACACACACACACACACACTTTTTCTTCTTTTTTAAAAAAAGACTACTTCGGCCGTCGTGGCCTTCTGCCCGGGGCGAACCGTCAC
>NW_006400089.1:1832538-1834609 GCF_000299155.1 Elephantulus edwardii | reverse complement strand
GGAGGGACTGGTCCTTGGAGAGGGACATCATGTTTGGGAGAGTGGAGGGACGGTGCAGGAGAGGAAGACCCTTGATGAGATGGATCAATTCTGTGATTGGGGTAGTGGAATAAGTGTGTTGGAGACTGCGATGTTGGCACAGGATAAAGCAGCATTTAGGGCTGTAGTACATAGGGTCGCTATGAGTTGCAAGTGACTCGATGGCACATAATAACCACCACAACAATTATTGCCCTGAAAAGACCGAGAATGAAAGCTCCACAGTGAAGTGGACTGATGGTGGTAGGGGGATTGTATAACAATGATTTTTTTTTAACTTTTCAAAGAAATAAAGCAAACAGCGGGGATGGGTGGGGAGGCAGGAAATTGTGCAACAATAAATGATTGTTAATCCAAAGTCTCTGTAATCTTTCATTAAACTAAAAACAGCATTTTAATCTGTCCACATTATCTCCGTAATTTATTATTTGCTGTCCTTATAACCATTACTGTTACTGCTGGATTAAATAATATCCCTTTTTCATTTTGAGTCACATCTTTCTGATTGCTAGTGATTTTGAACATTTCTTCATGTGTTTAATTCTTCCTTTGTGAACAGTCTTTTTATGTTTCACCCATTTAGGGTTATCAGTCTTTTTTCTTTGGCTGTCTTGCACCATTTGGCAAACTTTAGTTATGAGACCTTGGAAATGTTGTTGCCAAATGGTCTTTTCTACTGTGGGCTTTCTTTTCACCTTATTAGACAAAGTTTTTGACACACACATGAATTTGACTTTAAGAATGTTCCATTTGGCTGTTTCCATATTCTTGCGATGCTGAAGAGAATGCTGCTATGAACATGGGTGTACAAATCTCAGTTTGTGCCTCAGTTCAAATGTTCAACCATAAACGAATGGATTGAGAAATTATGGTATATTCACACAATTTAACACTATGTAGCACGCAGGAGGAATGACTTTGTAAATTATTAACTAACTTGGGAGGAACTGGAGAGCATTATGCTGAGCGAACTCACTCAGTCCCACACGGATAAATAATGTATGAAACTGTTATTGTAGAATGAGTATAAGGATCAGGAGGGGTGGGAGAGGCTGGAAGCAGAGGGATGTGGATGTGCACGGGGGGAGGGGGATTAATCATTTGGTTGTACAATTTGATAGCTCCAGGGGTGAGGAAAATGGAAAGAATTTGTTCAAATTTGTATTTGAATTTTGTAAATAAACAAGTAGGGGGAAATGTATCGGAATGAAACATACTGTAAAGGTATTACTATATGAAAATCAATAAAAAATATTTTTTAAAAAAGAATGCCCCATTCATCTATTTCATTCTCTCCCGGTTGTGCATTTTTAGCTAATCTTGGAAGCCTATTGTTATTGTTAAATGCTGTTGAGTCGATTGCAACTCAAAACGATCCTATACACAATAGCTCTGAACCCTGCCTTATCTTCAGCCAATCTCACTGTCTCCAAAACATTTACTCTCATTGCTCTTGTTACTGTGTCAATTCCTCTCATCCATGGTCTTGATCACCACTCTTGTGTAGTAATATTTGAGATCAGGGAATGCTTCTTTTTGAGGAGTGCTTTGATTATTCAGGGTATCTTTCAAGTTCAGACAATCTGGAAATTTTCTTTTCCATCTCACTGAAGAATTGGTATCTGTATTAGAATTTTGTTGAACCTGTAGATTGTTTTTGGCTGAACTGTAATTTTCATGATATTGAGCCTTAAGCATAGTATTTTCCTACATTTCTCCTGCTCTCTTTGTGTTTCTTGCTGTAATTTTTGTTTGTTTGTTTGTTTGTTTTGTTTTGGGGTTTTTTTTGTATACGTCATTTTTGTCTCTAGTTAGATTTTTCCTAAGTACTTTATTTTGTGGTTAGCTATTGTAAATGGTATTATTTTTCTTAACTCCTTTTCTATGTTATCTTAGTAACTGTAGAGAAATCCAGCTGATTTTTGTATGTGGATCTTGAATCCTGCTACTTTTTTTTAGTTGGTCAACTATGTCCAACAATTTCCTTGGTGAATCTTTAGGCTTCTCTAACAGTACTGAATATACCATGGAC
>NW_006400089.1:1824100-1832283 GCF_000299155.1 Elephantulus edwardii | reverse complement strand
AAAATAGAGGAGGGTTCAGAGCTGTTCTATATAGTGTTACTAGGAGTCACAAGTGACTTGATGGCACATAACAACAGCAGCATTATCATATCATCTACATATAGGCACAGGTTTACCTCTTTGCCAATTTGGATTCTACTTATTTCCTTCTTTTGCCTTATTGCTTTAAGTCTTCTAATACAATATTAAAAGAAGTGGTGATAGTGAGTATCTTTGCCTAGTCCCCATTCTCAAGGGGAATGCTTTTAACATCTTTTACATTGAGAAAAGTGTTGACTTTGTGTTTTGCATATATACTTCTTTTTTTTTTAAAGCATTCAGTTTATTACAAATATTTAGTACTGGCTTCCCATATTTACCCCCTTTTGTTTTTATCATAATTATGTTATCATATAGATGAGCATCCTTTATACACAAACAAACAAATAAAACAAATTAAACATAATAAACTCAAAGAAATACTTTCAAAAATCTCCATATGATCAGAAGGATTCAGGTTGAATATTCCTTGAAATTCTGTTTTAATTGTCCCATTGCCACAGTGCTTGTCAAAACCAGTTCTGATTAATCTCCTTTGTCAGTGAGTCTTTGCCATTCCCTATCACTCCTTCCTGAGAGATATTTCACCCTGATTCATAAGGAAAAGGGGACGGCATATTCTCTTAGCTACTTCCTGCTGAAAAGGGATGCTGTAGGTTTCAGGGTGAAGATCTCTCCCTACTCTAAAGGGCCCCTTTGGCAATAGGAAACATGTAGACTATTGTGGAGATTGATTTTGGAATTTAGATGCACTGTTATCAATTGTGTTTAGCCATACATGTTCATATCCTTGAGGTATCATGGAACCGTTGCAGCCTAGAAGACACAAATTTAACTAACAAGTTAAAAGTACATGAGTCAAAAATTAAAAAGCAATAATATTCCAAGTAGAGGTTCTAACAGTGGCACAAATAAAGTTACAGAGGGAAGGTGGTTCTTACAATAAAAGGCCTATAGACTAGCACTTTGTCTATTATAATATAAAGGTTAGGAACCACAAGATGCAGAGGCTCAACTATGGCATTTATTGTTCTTAAGTCCTGGACCAAATTCCATCTACTACTAGATTGTTTTACAACTTGGAAGTCTGCATACAAGGCAGAGGTGAAGTAAGGAACTGCTTATGAGGTTTCCCGTCAATTTCAACAACTAAAAAATAGTAAGAAGAGTTGGGACCTCCGAAGGTTTTAGGATCAAATAATAGGCTCTTGTGTCCAGGAGAAAATTAATATACTTACCAGTAATGTTAATGCTCACCCACAGCTCTTCTGGGAGGATCTGAATCATTGAAGTGTCCTCCTTTGTTTCCAGCTGGGAGCTGGGGCCTGTCAGTCCTGTCAACCACAAGGACCTGATGTGGGCCACCCTTGGCCATGTGTCCTTCAGATCCATGCTTAAAGCAAGTGAGTGGGAGCTTCCTCTCTACTCCCTTGCCTATCTGTGGCTTTTGTCTGTGACACTGTCTACTGAAGTGGCCCAGCTTTCCACAGTGGAAGCAATTCTGACCTCCTTTATTACCTTTGGGTGGCACTTTATATAAGTAAGACTTCCTTTTCCTGACACAGTCCCTAAACTGGCAGCAAAAGCTGTCTCATTAATTTTGGTATTTCTCTGGTCTTTTCTCTTCCCTCTAGATCCCAGTTGTTAAAAGAGGGAAAAATTTAAACAAATATATAACAAATAATTTTGAAAAATATAATCTTTTAAGTTTAAGGCTAGAAATATTATCAATATGATCATTTCCAGTCCAGAGATACATGTTCCAATGTAGTTCCTATTTTCCATAAATGGTTTTGGTAAGAAGAATATTGTAAATGTGGATACAGTTCCACTATTCCTCCTCCATGCCATGATATAGTGTTATTGGCATGAGCAGTTATAAATCCATTGCCTTCCTTACTCTAACTTAATTTTTTTTAAATTTAAATGTATTATTAATTTCAGTAGACATTTACAGAGACTTTAGATTTCCATTCATTCAATGTTGCACATTTCTCCCCTCCCACCCTCCTCCTGAGAACACTACCCTCTTGGAAAAGTAAAAGAAAAATTCTTTCATTGTTTTACAAACCCTCCCCCAGGTCCATTCCACCATGTAGCCTTCACTCTAGACGCCTTTCACGAAAAAATACCTGATCACATATCTTTTTAAGCTGTTTTCTCCCTCATCTGTTTCAGTGCAATATACATTATTGAATCCATCTTTCTCAGTCTCTCCCCCAAACCCAAGGTCAGTCCTGTTTTACAACAGTAGCACCATGCAGTATTTGTCTTTTGATGACTAAGATACTTCACTCAGCATAATAAAGTAGATGAATGGGATCTTCTATCACTATGCACACCCAAAAAATTCTCTAACAGGGTAAAAAAGGAAGACACAGACTTGGAAAAAAGTGTTTGTAATGGCATATCAGATAAGGGACACTTATATCCAGAATTTATAAAATACTTGAACACCACAACAAGATAAAGGTAAAGAATCCAATAGAAAAATGGGCACAGGATATGAACAGGCACTTCACCGAAGATGACATGCAGATGGCTAACAAGCACATGAAGAAATGTTCAAAATCCCTAGCTCTAAGAGAGATGCAAATTAAAACAACTATGAGATATCATCTCACCCCTGTCAGGATAGCAAAATTTAACAGAACAGCAAGCCACAAATGCTGACGAGGTTGTGGAGAAACTGGAACCCTTATTCATTGTTGGTGGGACTGTAAAATGATGCAACCACTGTGGAAGGCGGTATGGTGCTTTCTCAAAAAGTTGCAAATAGAGATACCATTTGACCCAGCAATTCCACTACTGGGAATAAACACCAAAGAGACCATAACTGACATCCAAGCAGATATATGCACACCCATGTTTATCGCAGCTTTGTTCACAATAGCAAGGAGCTGGAAACAACCTAAGTGCCCTTCAACAAATGAATGAATAGAGAAGCTGTGGTATATTTACACAATGGAATACTATGCTGTGTTGAAAAACAAGGAACTCATGTGATATTATTCAAAATGGGTGACTCTGGAGGGCATATATACTTATCTCTCTCTCTCTCTCTCTTTCCTTCCTTCCTTCCTTCCTTCCTTCCTTCCTTCCTTCCTTCCTTGCTGTGTGCCATCAAATTGGATCAGACTGGCACAGGAGGAGATTACTCCTCCTTCTCTAGTGAATTCAAACATGTGCCATTGGGATTGCAGTGCAGCTTCTTGCCATTAAGCCACTAGAGCTCATCCCACTTTGTTTTTACTTTATATTGGTTTGCATACAAACTTCATATACATAGTGTATCATTCAGGTGCATTGCATTTTACACATTCATGAATTCACATTATGTTTCAGAAACTCATATGTATGGTACTTTAGCAAAACCATACTAAGAGATTTTATGCTCCATCTCTTCAGTTCTGTTTATTTGTCTGTCCAACAGCTTCCGAGATGCTGGTCTTAATACTCAGACTTAATATGTCTTTATTTTCTAGAATTTCCAATGTCACATTCGTTTTATATATATGTTGCTATTGTTGGGTCTTGAGGAGGGAAATGCATGAAATTCTAAGGGCTCTTATGGCTTTCTTTTTGTCCCAACTGGGTGTCAGTAGAGGGGATTTGGCAGATGAATTGGAGGTCTCTGGCCCAAAGTCCATCAGCATTTGGGCATGCAGAATTGCAAAATACTGAAATGTTTGTCCATACTTATAGGCTGAGGGCTGAGGTCTAGTGTGTTGTGAATCTCTGTTCCAGCTAGACCTTAAGATGGCCTCTCATGTCTTGAGGAAGGACATGTATGAAATGTTCAGGGCTCTTCTGGCTTTCTTTCCATCCCAAGTGGGTGTCAGCAGAGAGGAATTGCCAGATTAATTGGAAGTCTCTGGCCCAGAGTCTGTTAGCATTTGGATGTGCCAGAATTGTAAAATACTGTAGGGCCCGAGGGCCTGAAGCTTGAGGGCCTATTTTTAATTGTTGTTGTCTAACATTCTTCTAGGTTGTATAGCCCTGGTCTGTCCATTTGCTATACAGAGGTAACTCGTGGATGCTGTGAAGCTGAACACTGTGATCCTGATGTGCCAAATGTGATATTGGTCACACATGGCAGACAGTATTTGGTGGAGCTCCCTAATTAAAACAAGCTTGGAAGCAGGAATGGCATCCACTTCCAAAATAGCTTGCCTCTGGAAACCCTATGAACTTGGAGAAAGGATGAAAGTTATACAAGTGTCCAGGTCTTTCATTCATAGGGTCGTTATGAGTTGCTTATTATTTGATGGTACTTAACAAGAACAACAACAACAACTGTAAAGTTGGAACTGACCCATTGCTAACCCTCTAGAGGGTTTCTGAGGCAGTTACTTGCACAGGAGGAGATTGCCCATCCTTCTCCCGTGGAACAGCTGGTGGTTCTGAACTGCCTTCCTTTAGGATTGCAGTGCATCTTCTTGCCACTAGGACACCAGAACTCCCTTTTATATGTTGCTGTTGATTGTTCTTGAATCGAGCATGACTCATAGAAACCTTAGGAACAAAAGGCCTGAAGCTTTTCCATAACAATTGTAATTTATCAAAGTTCATGGAGTTTCCAGAGGCATTTTGTTTAGGAAGTAGATGTCACTGCTGAGATAGATACGTGTGTGTGTGTGTGTGTGTGTGTGTGTGTGTGTGTAATCTTGAATTGTTTAAGTTCCTTTTGGCTTTTGCCTGCATAATTCTGCAATTTGTTAGGTTTTCCTTTTTCACCCATTTGATAATATTCAACCATTATTCTTTGGAATTCTGTGGTAGAAAGTTTGATCTGACTTTTTGGCTTCAGGAAATCCATCGATGTTATGTTTTGATAACTTTTGGGGGGTGAGATCTTGCTTTAGTTTTGTGTAGGGTGTAGTTTGCTTCTTCCATGTCATTGCTGTGATAGAATATTTTTGCATGAAGTCCTATCAGGTCCTGGGTCTGAGGACCTTGGCTGGGGAACTCACCACTTCAAAGGAAAGGAGGAAAACTCTCCCTGCCTGAAGACCTCTTTGTTATCTGGGCTTATAGGAAGACTTTCCTCTGTTTGGAAGCTCAATACTCCAAAATGGAAGAGGAAGGCAACTAACCTTGCCTCAGGACCTTCCTCTCTGCTTTTGTGGCAAAGTTAGTAGGTCTAGAGAGTCCATCATGAATTGAACTCACTCTGTCTCTGATTTTAAACTCTGGTCTTTGAGTTGGCAAAAATGTTTGCCACAGCTGAGAATCCCCTCACAAAGGGAACTGGAGGAGAACCTGCTCTGATTCTGCTTCTTTTTCTCTGGTCTTGTGGCAAATTTCTCTGTGGCTGGGAAACCCACAGGGAAGGAAATTCACTCTGCCTCTGTCCTGGGGCTGCCTAGAAGATAAACCTGGCTGGCGAGTCCACTCAAAATGGAACTGGAGCAGAACTTGTCCTGTTTATTTTCCTTCACCTCTGAAACTGCAGCAAAGTTCTCTGTGGTTGTGGAACGCACTGGGAAAGGAACTTGCTTTGCCTCTATCCTGGGGCTGGCTGAGAAGAGAGCTCAGTGAGGAGAGCTAAACCTGCTTCTGTTCTTTTATTTCTGGTTCCATGGCAGAGTTCTCTGTGGCTATTTGTCATAATATCTGGAAGGTTTTGCTTCTAGTACTTCTTTAAAATATATTCAGTGGGTTTTTTTTTCTCCTCTTTTTCTTGAATTCCAATTACATATATGTTTTCATTTGACATCATCCCACGTAATTCCTAATCTTCATTTTCCTTCCATCTTCTCCCTGGTTTTTCTTCTAGTAAGTTCTGATTCAGGTTCTTGTTTTCTATTTCATTATATAAGAAATGAGTCTGTTCCATCTCTTCTATGCTGTTTTTTTGCCCCTCCAATATGTTGAAGATTTCGACAGTATTTTCCTTCTTATTCTGGTTTGCATTTCACATTTTTTCTACTGTTTCTAGTACTGTTTTGGTTGTATACTCTGTCTTGTACTGATTTTTTTAAAGTCTTGTACCTTGCACAGGGATTTAATCTTTGGAAAGTCCCAGTCATCAGTTTTATTCTTTTCAGATTGTGCATTTTTGGCTCTACTTGGCAGTCTCTTTATACCATAGACTTGGTCTTCTAAACTTGATCCCAGTTTGTCTCTTATGAACTTTATGGCTTTGGGTTTTACTCCCAGGACTCTGATCTACTTTGAGGTCACTTTTATATATGGTGTGAGATGTAGATCAACTGTTTCAACTTTTTTCAGGTAACAGTCCAGTTTTGCCAGCACCATTTGTTGAAGAGATTGTCTCCACTTAATAGCTTTAATTTCCTTGTCAAATATTAGTTGACCATAGATAGTTGGGTCTATTTTGGGGTTGTCAATTCTGTTCCATTGGTCTGTGTGCCTGTCATCGTACTAGTACCATGCTGTTTTGATTACTACTGTTGTGTAGTAGGTTTTGAGGTTAGGGAGTGCTATGCGTCCCACTTGATTTTTGTTTCTCAGAAGTGCTTTGCTTATTTGGGGTCTCTTGCCTCTCCAAATAAACCTGACAAGGGAATACTATGCAGCATACAGGGGCAATGATCAAGTCCAAACTAAATCATAGCTGACTCTCCAAAGAGTTTTCAGAAAATGTTTAATTCATAAGAGGGTATTTCCTGTGGACAAGGTCATCCGAGATCCCTATTAACAATGAAGGCACATTTTTAGATTAAACTTTTAAGTCTCAGGTCTAAAGCAAATGCAAATGTTCAAATGTTGAAAGCTTTTTAATCTTAACTGAAGTCTCATGCTGCAATGCTGCAGGATTCTATGGACAAAAGATTCAATGACGAAGGAAGCTTCAAAATAAAATAAAATAAATATGGATGCTCAGTGTATCAAAAAGAAGTGCTAGGTTTGGAAACATTTTAGGAATAAGCATAAGGCCAAGAACTAAAAGTGTTGAAGAAAGAAATGCAGGTTTCATTGACGACATTGGCTAAAAATAATACTCTATGAATTGATGGAATACTAATCATTAGAGTATTTCAGAAAATAAATGAGGCTCTGTATGTGATCCCTCATCTAAATAAAGAAATTTCTAATACAGCAATCTGGTAAACTGACTGGGAGAGATCCATATTTATGCCCAGTCCCTAAAATCGTGATTCAACAAAATGTAGATACTTTTAAAAAAGTATCAGAGCATTTAAAAAAGAGCAGAGCATTGATGGGGACTATCGGAGGTTATGGAACATAAAATATCATTGCTACTGTCATAAACTTTTAAAAAAGTCCCAGCTCCCCCACCAGCTTCTCATTGTCTCTAACAGATTACTCTCTAGACCAATCAGGCTGAACAAGTCCTCATCCAGTGCAAAGGAACTGGCCCTTCCAAAAGTCAAATGATTTTTTAAAAGTCTCAGCTTTCACACCAGTCTCTGATTGGCTCCAACAAGTGGCTCCAGCCAGCTCTCACCATCGACCAACCAGGCTAGAGCAGTCCTCCACCCAGTACAAAGGAACTGGTCTTTCCAAAAGTCAAATGACTTTCAAAAAGCCCGTTTTTATTTATTTTAATGAAAGTTTACAGAGACTTTGGATTTCTATTGTTGCACACATTCCGCCCTGCCCACCATCCTCCCCCCCCACCACAGTTCGCTGTTCTTTTCAAAAGTAAAAAGAAATTAAAAAAAAATCCCAACAACTTTATTGTTATACAATCCCCACCCTGTCCAGTCCACTCCACTATGCAGCTTTCATTCTGGACTCTTTTCATGACAATAATACCTAATAATATAGTCCTCCTAAACAGTTCTCTCCCTCATCTGTTTCAATGCAGTATTATTTATCACCTCTTAGTTTCCTCCCAATTCTGATGTCAGTCCTGCTTTACAACAGCGGCACTATGTGGTATTTGTCTTTTTGTGACTGAGATATTTAACTCAGCATAATGTCCTCCAAGATCACCCATTTTGTATAGTATTTCATGAATTCCTTGTTTTTCAATTCAGAATAATATTCCATTGTTGTGACTATACTACAGCTTCTCTGTCCCATTTGTTTGTTGATGGGCACTTGGGTTGTTTCCAGCTCATTGCTATTGTGAACAAAGCTTCAATAAACATGAGTTTGCATATATCTGCTTAGGTGGCATTTATGGTTTCTTTAGGGTATATTCCCAGTTG
>NW_006400089.1:1804987-1814865 GCF_000299155.1 Elephantulus edwardii | reverse complement strand
AATCGGGATGGGTGTGTCAGAGGAGGTGCGGTTGGTGCAGGATAGAGCAGGGTTTAGAGCTGTTGCCATAAGGTCGCTATGAGTCGGAAACGACTCAATGGCACATAACAACAACAACAACATTGTTTTTCTTAGCTCCAGCTCTGTACTCACTTTGCCACTGTAGAGAAATCCAATGTATTTTTGTATGTTAATCTTGTATCCTGCCCATTTGCTGAATTGGTCAACTATGTCCAATAGTTTTCTTGCTCAGTCTTTAGGGTTTTCTAAGTATACTATCATATCATCTGAATGGAGATATAATTTTACCTCTTTGCCTGTTTGGATACCTTTTATTTCCTTTTCTTGTCTTATTGTTATCGATAAGACTTCCAATGGGAAACTAGAGGTAGTCAGAAGAAAATTGTCACTCAGCTTTCCAACCAAATTGACCACGCTGTTTGTCTTTATTAACGTACCCCTTTCCCTTCTAAGCACAATGGCTCCACTGTACTCTCCTAAGAGTAGTCCTCTTCTTGTGTACTAACTATCTCCTATGGTCCCACCAGTTTTCCACTTTCTAATGAACTGGATTTTAGTGGAGCTTCTAGACTAAGACAGAATAGAAAGATTGCCTTAGTTAGCTATACTTAAAATCAGCCAATGAAAGTCCTATGGATCACAATTACCAGATTCTTAACTGAACCTGGGTATGGTACAAAACCAGATAGCATTCTGTTCTGTTGTGACACAGTCAATTTAATCAAGGGATTATTGGGTCAGCAGCAAATAACAATCATGTTATCAATTCCTACTGTCATAAACATGCTAAGACAGCAGCTATCAAAGAAAAACTAGTTCCTTCAGCTACTGCTATGTATCAAATAGTCAAATAAGGGAATTTTTCTTCCAGTCTGACCTAGCAGTAATACATCACTCCTACCTTACTACACATATCTATGTCTCCTTCTACCTCACTGTTGAACTATTTACATTTCTAGTACCTGGTTATTTGCATCTTTCTATCTGCTAAATACCAGAATATGCCAAGGTTCAGTCTTGACCTGCTTTTTATCTTTGTGTAGATCCGCATCTAAGGAGATCTTCACTAAGAGTGTGACAAGGTATTTCAGTGTGTGAAAATGCATTCATATACTGATAATTCCCAAATTTGTACCATAGGTGTAATCTATTTACATACTTAGAGTCATGAAAATAGACTGTCCTAAAAAAGTCTAAAGCATCATCATGCCTCCTTTCTGGCACTTACTGCTGAAATGCCTATATTTTAAGAAGTGTCAAACATTACTACAACTATGTAGATGTACTATCTAGACCCATTACAACAAATAATCCAGTGAAATGGATATAAATGACACTCTTCTAACCTAGTACTTAAAAAATAAAAATATGAACCAAACACTGTTTGAGAAACAGACTGATGTTGCTGTCGTTATGTGTCATCATCCCCTGCCACTCATAGCAACCCTATGTACAAGAGAAGAACTCTGCCCTATCCTAAGCCAGTCTAATTGTGTCTGGCACAACTACCTCCATTTCCCCAGTTACTGTCTCAGTATATCTCCTCCAGGGTCTTCCCCCTCCTTTACTTTCCCTCCACCATTCCAAGTATGATGTCCTTCTCCAAGGACTAGTCCCTCTTGGCAACATGTCTAAAGTATGTGAGCTTCAAAACCCTTTCCTCCAAGGAGCAGCTTGGTTTCGTCCTCTCCAGGACACACCTGTTAGTTCTCCTGGCAGTCCACAGTATGTTCATATCCAACACCATAATGCAAAGGCATCAGCTGTTTTTTTTTTTCTTCTGTCATCCTTAGTAATGGTCCAGCTCTCTGAAGCACAGCAAGTAAATGTGAACACCATGTCCTGAATCAGGCACACCTTAGTCTCTAGAGTGAAATCATTGCTTTTTAGAACTCTGGATAGGTCTCTGGCTACAGATTTCCCTAAATGCAATTTGTCTTTTGATTTCCTGACTGCTGGTAAATACTTAGTCATAATCTAATTGGGTTCATAGCAAGTATTCTAGGATGACTCAGCATAAGAAAAACACATCATTATAATCTATAACATGAATAAAATAAAGGAAAAAACCACACAGTCATATGAATTTACACAGAAAAGGTACTGACAAAACCCAACACTCTTTCTTGATTAAAATACTAAACAAAATAGTAATAGAAGGCAATTTCTTCAACATAATTAAAAGCATATGAGAAAAACCCATATCCAACATCTATCCTAACAGGGAACCAGGCAAGGATTCTTACTATCATTCCTATCTAATATTGTATTAGAAGTTCTAGCTAGAACAATCAGGCAAGAGAAGGAAATAAGAGGCATCCAAATTTGCAAAGAGGAAATTAAACTATCTCCATATGCAGAGTATATGATAGCGCACACACAAAAAACACTAAAGATTCAAGAAAGAGCTGTTAGACCTAGTAGAAAAAGTTAGTAAGTGGAAGGATGTAAGATCAGTACATAAAAGTCAGTTAGATTTCTCTATAACAACAAAGAAAGCAAGGGAAAGGAAAAAAGGAATTTAGTATCCTTATATCCAACTATGAGACAAAACACTTAGGAACAAATCTAACTGCAGACACAAAAGATCTACATAAGGAAAATTACAAAATATTACTGCAAGAAATGGTAAAAGACCTGAATAAATGGTAAAATATTCCATATTTATGGATAGAAAGACTAAAAATTTGTTAAAATGACAATTCTACAAAGAAATCTCCATGTTCAACACAATCCCAATACAGATAACAAACTCTTTGTTCAAGGACATAGAAAAGGCAAATTGCAGTTTCATTTGGAAATGAAAGAGATCTCTGGTAAGAAAAGCTTTTCTGAAAAATAAGAGGTAGGAATCATAATACTCCCTGATCTAAAAACATAATACACGGTGATAGTAACCAAAATAACTTAGTATTTGTTCAACAACAGGTACATAGACCAATGGAATAAAATAAAAATATAAGAAGTCAATTGATATTTTATGTTAAATGGGGAAATGAAAGCCTTTTTAACAAATGGTATGGGCAAAACTGGACATCTATTGGCAGAAAACAAAAGCAGAATTCACATTTCACACTATACACAAAAAGTGAATTAGACTTTGAAGTAAAATAAACCACAAGAATTATCAGACAAAAAAATAGGACAAAACTTAGAAGCCCTACTATATTGCATAATTCGACTTGTTGTTGTTGTTGTTATGTGTCATCAAGTCGCTTGCATCTCATAGAAACCTTGTGGGCAACAGCCTTGAAACCTGCTGTTTCCTGTGTCAACTTTACTGCCTCTGACACACGTATCCTCATTACCCCAGTCACTGTATCAATCCATCTCATCAATGGTCTCCCTCTCTTTCTCCATTCCTCCACCCTTCCAAGCATGATGTCCCTCTCCAAGAACTGGTCCCTCCTTGCAACATGCCTAAAATATGTCAGATGAAATTTCAGAATCCTTGCCTTCAAGGAGCAGCCTGCCTTCACCCTCTCTGTTTGTTCTACTGGCAGTTCATGGTATATTCAACACTATTCTCCAGCATTACAGCTCAAAGGCATCATCAATTCTCTTTCTATCAGCCCTAATCATTATAATAGACTTATAAACAGAGTAAAAATTGTTAGCTGGGAGAGAATAACATAGATGAAAGAGATTCTCTAAAAAGCAAATTTCTGTGTAAAAAGAAAGCCTACAGACTTAGGGAAAAAACTGACAATGACATTTCAGATAAATCCTCATACTAAAGTTTACATAATACTACAGAATCTCCTGCTTCCTAGTCTGACTAGAGTAAGTTATGTGTCAGTTGTGACTCAATGGCACACAACAGCAACAAAAACTAGCAACAAATATATCTGTATAAAGTCCTATCACTGGACCAATATGCAACATCATGACAGAAGGGGAAAGGACTGAAACTGTTAACAACTTCATCCGACTTGGATTGATCCACAATTAACACCCTTAGTGCCAGCAGTTAGCAAATAAGAAAATGTAGTGCACTGGACAGGTCTGCAGATAGAGACCTCTCCAAATTATTGAGGAGTAATGATGTTAATTTGAGGTTTAATTTCCATTTGATTTAGGCAATGTTCTTCCCAATCACTTGCTATGCATCTGAGAACTGGACAGTGAATAAAAATGACAGAAGACTTGCCATATTTTTTTTTATTTTCTACTAGTTTATTTACAAAATTCAAATGTATTGTTTTCAAGAACAAATTCTTTCCATTTTCCTCACCCCCGTACTCAACAAATTGTACAACTCCATGATTAATCCCCCTCCTTCCCCAGTACATCTTCATCCCTCCACTTCCAACCTCTTCCACTCCTCTTGGATCCTTATTCTCATTCTACAATAATGGTTTTATACACTATTTATCCATGTGGGACTGAGTTAGTTCACTCTGCATAATGCTCTCCAGTCCCTCCCAAATTAGGTAATAATTTACAAAAATATTGCCCCTGCACGCTGCATAGTATTCCACTGTGTGAATGTACCATACTTTCTCAATACATTTGTTTGCGGTTGGACATTTGGGCCATTTCTATGTTCTTGCGATGGTAAATATGCTGCGATGAACACTGGTATACAAATCCCCATCTGTGCCTCAGTTCTCATTTTCTCAGAACATCTTCCAAGTAGTGGAATAGCTGGGTCATATGGAATTTCTATGTTCTAAGCTTTTTGAGGAAGCACCAAGTTGCCTTCCAGAACGGTTATGCCATTTTACAATCCCACCAACAATGTATAAGAGTTCCTATCTCTCCACAGTCTCTCCAACATTCATTACTTGCTGACCTTTTAAACTTTGCCACTGTTACTGGAGTGAGACGGTACCTCATTGTGGTTTTTATTTGTATCTCTCTTATTGCCAGTTATTTGTAGCATTTCTTCATGTGTCTGTTTGCCATCCAAATATCTTCCTCTGTGAAAATTCTTTTGCCCATTTTGTAATTGCCTTTCAGTCTTTTTCTTATGTAGGTCCGGGATTATTCTGTAAACTTTTGTTATCAGACTCTTGTCTGAGATGGTATTACCAAATGTTTGTTCCCCGTCTGTAGGTTTTATTTTCACCCTGTTGGGAAAAGGTTTTGATGCACACATAGATTTAATCTTTAGAAGGTCCCATGTATCAATTTTATCCTCTTCTGATTTTGCATTTCTGGTTGCATTTGGCAGTCTCTTCATATCTCAGATTAGTACTTCTAAGCTTACTCCCAGTTTATCTCTAACTGTTTTGGGCTTTACTCCATACATCCAACTTGAGTAGATTTTTGTGTATGGTGTGAGATGCGGATCCTGATTCATCTTTCTACAATTTTGCCAGCACCAATTGTTGAAAGGTTATTATTTTGCCATTTGATAGCTTTGATTTCCTTATCAAATATTAGTTGACCGTAGATAGCGCAGTCTATTTCTGGGTTCTCAATTCTGTTCCATTGGTCTATGGGCCTGTCTTTGCCCAAGTAGTACAAAACAGCCTACCATGCTGTTTTGTACTACTGCTGTGTAGTAGGTTTTTAGGTCAGGAAGTGCTATTCCTCCAACCTCATTTTTGTTTCTCAGAAGTGTTTTGCTTATTTGTGGTCTCCTGTTTCTCCATATAAATTTTATAATTTCTCTTTCAATCTCCTTGAAAAATGAATTTGGTATGTGAATTTGTATTGCATTGAACATGTAGATTACTTCTGGAAGGATTGTCCTTTTCACAATATTGAGCATTCCTATCCAGGAACAGGAAATAGTTTTCCATTTATTTAGGTCTTTTATTGTGTCTTGCAGAAATACTCTGTAGTTTTCTTTGCATAGGGTTGTTGTTGTTTTTTTAATTTTTTCATTTCTAATTAGGTTGACTCCTAAGTATCTCAATATGTGGTTGGCTACTGTCAATGGTAATGCTTTCTTGATTTCCTTCTCTGAGTTCTCTTTAAAGTATTTCTTTAAAGAGAAAAGCAAATGAGGGGAATTGAGGAGAAAAATGTGCAACAATGAATGAACACAAATCCAAGTACTTCTCTGTAAATTTTTGTTAGAGTATTAATTAAAATTTGAAAAAAATAAAATAAAAAATAAGGGAAAAGAAAAAAATTTCCTTTGTGAATTTTTAAATCAGGGATTATTTTTTTTTCTTTAGCAGAGTATGCAGAAAGCCCTGTCCAATCATGAGTTTTATTGTCTTCATGGACCATAGCAGGATCTGAACACTCTGTGTATCTATTTATTTGTTCATTATACCTCTATTTTTAGAGGACAGAATTCCCTGACAGGAGAATCAAGTGTCATGGGCTGTGAGTAATCACTGTGGGGACATAGGTAGTGAGAGCAACACGGGGACCACCTTGAGAGCTCACAGTGGAAACAGAAAACTTTGCAGAAGTAATTTATAGATTCTGCCTAGGTTGTGTGTGTGTTGTTGTTGAGTACTGTCGAGTCAGATCCAACTAGCACAAGAGGAAATTGCCTCTTCTTCTCCAGTAGAGCATCTGGTGGATTAGAACCCTGTGCCATGGGTATTGCAGTGCAGTTTCTTGTCACTAGGCTACCACAACTCCATAGAAGTAATTTTTAAGAATTTGTGAGCAATCTGTTTTTACATTTGGGTTACTCAATATTAATATGTACTGAAAAAAAATGTTCTGACTGAAAGTCATTTATATTTGTTTTGAGATCAGTACAGAATGTCCTTCTATGATACAAAAAAGGAGCTTTGATAAGATAGTCCACAGAAAGTTGCACTATTAAACCAAAATTGGTGTCTCTCCAGAGGTCTGAATCTGTCTAGATATAAAAGGAGAAAATGCAGCATGGGGATGGCCAAGTCTGACCTCTATCAAGTCTATTAAGAGGAAACTGTCCCCATCAATAACATCCACATTATCAAACTAACAGCTACAAGATCAAATATGCCCCCTTCCACTCTGCTACACCTACTTCCACTAATCGTTGGGACCAAAAGTAACTGAAAAAGTGGTAGGTTTATTAGGGAAACAGGTTGTGGGAGACAGGAAAAGGGAAAAGATATCTCACAGTGGTTCAGGTCAACACAAATGCAAAGAAGTCCTTGGTTCCCTCAATCATCCAGCAAGTTTGGGCTCATAACTGTCTCAAATTAGCTCTTCCTTCAATTGCCCAGCAAGCAAAAATTTTAACACTGGCTCTATCTCCTCAACTCCATTAGGCTACCCCTTGTCACAACCTTTCCACAGTCTGACTAGCTCTCTTTCTCGTATCTTGGCCTCACAGTTGTTAATGATGTCGAAGACATTGATGATCAATGGTAAACTATGTGTCTGTAGATGAGGCAGCACTCTCAGAGGGAGCTAAGGCAGTGGGTAGAAAAGCCATTTTCAAAAGTCTTAACACCATATAACACCACATATAGCTCCATAGAAGAAAGATTAGCAATATCTTCCTATGCAATTCACAGTATTCTGGAAAAACCTACTGGAGGAGAGCTATAAGTTAGTTATAGCTTGACAGCAATGGGTTCTGAGTTTTATGACACAACAGCATCAAGCACAACCAGAAGCACAATATTTGGGGGATCTCTCTTTTAATACGTGGAGGTGTTGAAGTAGAGTATTCAATATCCCACGGATTGCCAAAAGAACAAACAGATATATCTCTGAGAAATTACAGCCTCTTTGGAGGCAAATATAGCAAAGTCTCATATACTTTGGGCATGTTGTGAGAAGTCATTCCTTGGGGAGAAAGATCATGCTTGGAAAGGTGTAAGGTCAGTGAAAGAAAAAAAAGCCTTCAACCAGATTAATTGACACAGTGACTGCAGCAAAGGACTTAAGTATGTCAGAGATGATGATGATGACGACGGTGGTGGTACAGAATAGGACAGATTATGTCATTCATAAGGTCGCTATGATTCATACTCAATTTGCCAGCATCTAACAACAACACTGCAACAGAGTAACCACAAAGTTTACTCCCAAGAACTATTGTTTTTATTATGTACCATTGAATCAGAATCAATTCATAGCTGACCCTCTAGCAGGTTTTCAGAGACAGTAAATTTCACAGCAGGAGACTACCCATGTTCCTCCACAGAGCAGCTGGGGAATTAGAACCACGTGCCTTTAGGGTGGCAGCCTAGAGGCCATACCAGATAGAGTAAAGATTGAAATGTCTACAATTTCCTTTTACTAGAATCCACAATTCACATTCATGGTCAACACCATCAGTCAAGAAATCAAAAGATGTATAACATTGCAAAAATCTGTTATCAGGGACCTCTCCAAATGGCAAAAGAATAATGATGCCAGTCTAAAAACTAAGGTGTCCCTCTGATCCAAGCCATGGTCTTTCAGTAACTTCTTTTGCATTAGAAGGTTGGATAATAAATAAGGATGACAGAAGAATTAATGCCATTGAATTGTAAT
Organism: Elephantulus edwardii; assembly: GCF_000299155.1. Classification (NCBI taxonomy): domain Eukaryota; kingdom Metazoa; phylum Chordata; class Mammalia; order Macroscelidea; family Macroscelididae; genus Elephantulus; species Elephantulus edwardii. The sequence goes on along the minus strand of NW_006400089.1, from coordinate 1,806,453 downwards.
GTTGGAGAATAATATGGAAAAAATCCTTTGGACTGACAAAACAGACAAGTCTGTCTTGTAGGAAGTACAACCAGGGTGTCCTTGGAGGCAAGGATGGTGAAACTAGTCTTATATACTTCAGACATATTATCAGTATGGGACAGTCCTTGGAAAAAGACATGCTTGAAAAGGAAGAGTCAAGAACTGAAAGATCTTCAACAAGATGGACTGACATTGTGACAGTGATTGTAACAATGGGCTCAAGCATATTAGAGATGGTGAGAATGGTACAGGATAGGGCAAGGTTCCTAGTTCTTGTTCATAGAGTTGACATGCATCATAGTCAACTGAATGGCACCTAATAATATCATTGCAATATCATTGGAGTCCCAGTGTTGTTCATAATATGTTGGGCTGCTAACTGAAAAAGTCAACAGTTCAAATACACCAGTTGCTCTGAGGGAGAAAGATGGGCCGTTTCCTTTTGGAAAGATTCACAGTCTCAGAAATCCAATAGAAGGTCAATATGAGTCAGAATCAACTCATTGCCATTGAGTTTGTATTGGGTTTACTGTAAAAAGAATCTCTCCTACCAGCAGAATGCACCCAAGATTTAGCTACATAGGAGAAATCACTTCAGTGATATACTTGCATAGGGCTTGGGAAATGTGATGATGGCATGAGTCCATCTCATAAGTATAGAAAATAAATTGACTGGGCCATAATTCTCAGGGCTTTGACTTTACATAATTATGTGGTGGTGGTTGTATCCTATCAAATTGTAACTGACCCAGGAGGAAATTGCCTATCTTTTTCCCATGGAGCAGCTTAGTGGACTCAAATTGCTTACAGTTGCTTTGGAAGCTCAATTCCTTATCATTAATCTACCAGAGCTACTAGTCAGAAATTACATATTTGGTGTCAGAAATGAGGCTGGAAACCAAATGACTGAATTTCATACAATGTGATTTATTCATTGTTGACTAGAATGACTAACAGGTATAAGAGATCACAGTCTATTCTTGAGGGAATAGATTTTCCACTGTATTCATACAAATGCAAGAGATGGTACCCTTTGTCTGAAGGATCTTGATGAACAGCATTATCAGTGATCTCTCCAAGATACAGACAGGACTGAGGAAGCAATTGTACTCAGCAGGAAAACTGGTCCTAGTATTCAACTGGGAAATGTAACTTTAACCAATCCTATAATCCCTCCTATGTTACTTGCCTAGCCCCACTTCCTGAAATCCCTGAATTCCCATTACCAGAGCCTCTACTCCTCAGGTAGTCTTTCAGCCAGTTGTTCATTTTGTAACTTTAGTCCCCATTCCAACAGTATAAGAATGGTCCCTCCACTGGGACCACTGATTACCACTTTTGCCATTTACCATTTTATATATATATATTGTTGTTGTTGTTGTTGTTATGTGCCGTCGAGTCGCCTGCGACTCATAGCGACCCTATGTACAACAGCCCTAAACTCC
>NW_006400089.1:1798615-1800537 GCF_000299155.1 Elephantulus edwardii | reverse complement strand
GCCTTTAAATTATTCACTCCCTCGTCTGTTTCAGTGCAGTATACACAATTTATCCAGTTTTTCTCAGTCTTACCCCAAACCTGATATTAGTCCCATTTTATATATATATTTTTTTTTACATTGTTCTCTCTCTGGTTCATCTCCAAAAGTTGAATAAAGCTCTAATTTTACTTTTTTTAGTGTGAATTTTCACTGTAGGACAATGCAACATGACCTAAAATTCACTTGTACTTTACAACCTATGTTTCCACTTTAGGGGGTTCCACTTCTGGTTAAAGCATCAATTATTAAAGATCTTGTGAAAAATACTTTTTTTCAGCCACTGTAAATAAGCACACAGGCATAGCAGGAATAGATGGTATACCAATTGACGTCTTTATGCTCACAGATGCTGCCCTGGATGTGCTCACCAAGTTGTGCCAAGAAATCTGGAGAACAACCACTTGGCCAAGTGACTGGAAGAGATCTATATTTGTTCTCATTCCTCACTCATAGCTCTGTAAGTGACTGTCTCCACATGATACTCCCTCACCTCTCTCCCCACATCTTGCATCCTGTCAGTCTCCCTCCCAGAACCTTCTTCTACTCCTATCCTTCCTCCTCCTCCTTCCCCTCTTTTTTTCTAGCCCACCTATGTCTCCTGGGATAGGGTGTCCATCTCTTGTTCCCAGTAGATGCTGATCCTGCCAGAGGAGGCCTCAAAAGAGGGAATCCATGTTCATAGTTGGGACATTGTGGAAGAAGCTTCAGGAGGCGTGGATAGACAGCATTTGTCCCTCTCATCTGATTTATTGTCTCTGAAAACCCATTGTAGGGTCAGCTACGGCTCAGTTTTGACTGGAAGGCAAAAAGTAACATCTGTTCCTAAAGACTGGAGGGCAGGAGTAAGGACCTACCCTCAGAGAAGACGATGTTAGCAACTGATCAGGCATTAGACTGAAGTCATATAGAACATGAGACATTTCTGTCCAAGGAGGAAACAAACTGAAGCCAGGACCTGAGAAAGTAGTTCTTGAGAGGGTAGTTCTCTGAGGAGGGAAAGAAAAACTATTAACAAGTCACTCTTACATAGACTATCAGTCTTTACAATGACTCTGTGAAGTAAATAGAATATTACAATTAAAACAAATGAACAAAACTCTTTTAGTCAGAGCTATCTCATAGCTGATCCTCAAGAAGGTTTCCTGGGCTATAAATCACACAGGGGAGAGATTGCTTATCTTTTTCCCAAGGAGCCAGTGATGATTTGAACACCTAAAGGTGCTGCCTTTGGGTTAGTGGCACAGCTCCCTATAAACTAGCCCAGAGAGTTCTCTTAATAATATGTTACAAAAGAGCAAACAGAAGCAGAGTGAGATAAGTAAGTTACCAAGGCAGGGCCAGCTAATCTGCTTTCTGAACCCACAAAGTCCTGAAAGATATGCACCCCATGGCATTGTAGAGACATCAGTGAACCCTTAAGCACCTAACTCGAGGGCAGCTATTTCACAGTTCTGAAGACTGCAGATAACCACTATCACTGACCACAGATTCCTGTTTACAGACTTATGCTTCCTCACAGATGCCCTACCTCATTCACTGAGGAAGAGGCGAGCTAGCCTTCCATTTATACATTCATTTTCAGCCTGTTACTCTGGGTGATGCTGTGTTTTCCTGACTTCTCCTTTATAATTATAAAAGCTGTCTGGTTACTTTACTGTGAATAAAACAAACGTATAAGAGTGAAATGATGAACTGTTTTCTATTCTATGTTGTTCCAGATGAGTCATTTGTTGGTAGGGCTGATATACTTCTCTAATACACAAGTTCATAATTTATCTTTATGACAGTCATTCACTTTTTAAAAATTTTTTTAGCCATCAACCAGCCATCCGCACTGGACCCACCTGGGAAAACACTTTGCAGTCCAGAGGGGAGCAAAT
>NW_006400089.1:1767792-1798220 GCF_000299155.1 Elephantulus edwardii | reverse complement strand
TTTTTTTAGCCAGAAACCTTCTAAAGGATATTGAAATGAGAAGGTACACTCTGCTGAAGAATGATACTGATTGCTCCTCTGTAGAGAGCTGAGGGTGATTATGTGTGTGTGTGTGTGTGTGTGTGTGCGCACACACATTGGCCACCAGGGTGCCGTCTGCCTCTCACAATGATGTTGCCAGGGCCACCTGAACCAGGATTTCAACCTTTCTAAGTCTCAGTGTCCTACTTCATCTGGGATTTGGGGGATAGAAATTCATGAGCGGATATTGTTGTTGTTGTTGTTGTTATGTGCCATCGAGTCAACCGTGACTCACAACAGCGCTAAACCCTGCTCTGTTCTGTGCCAATCTCACTGTCTCTGACACCCCAACCCCGATTACCCCAGTCACTGAATCAATCCAACTCATAGAGGATCTTCCCCTCCTGTGCTCCACAATTAGGGATATATCTCTCCCTTTTTCTGTAAAATGCTTGTCTGTCAGATACTTCTCTAAATCTGAGCATTCAGATGAAGACAGACTAGGAAGAAGAATTGACTATTTACTTCCAAAATAGCAGGCCTATGAAAACCCTATATATCATGAGAGGATAAGATAGGATAATTAATATAAAATTACTGCATATTTTTTTATAATTATTAAAAGTTCAATTCTGAATGCCTATATTTCTGACCCTACAATATGAAAATTGTATGTTCATTAATCTCAATGTCACAATTGTCGCACATTCTTAGTGAAGGACCGTTTAGAAGAGAACACAGACCACTCACTTCTAATGTTTGGCGCCATCAAATTGACTATGACTCATAGCGAATTTATGAATAACAGAACTGAATCTTACCCTATCCTGTACCAACTTCATCAGCACCAACTCGATCAAATCCATTGTTACAGTCACTGTGCTAATCCAGCTCATTGAAGATCTTCTCTTTCCAGGACACTCAACATTCCCACCATAACGTCTTTTTGCTAGGACTGGTCCTTCCTGACAAAATGCCAAAAATATTTAAAACCAAGTTTTACCATCTTTGCCTCTAAAGACCAACTTGGTTTCACTTCCTTCAAGGTTGACTTATTTTTTTGACAGTCCATGGGAAAGATATTCCATGCTCTTCCCCAACACTATAATGCAAAGACATTGATTCTTTTTTGTTTGTTTTCCTTATTCATTATCCAACTATAGAAAGCAACTAAACACAACACAATGTATCACGTCTTAGTCTTTAAACTGACATAGTTACTCTTTAGCACTTTGGAGAGCTCCTTCGCAGCCCCACTGCAACAGGTCTTTTGATTTTTTTGATTGCTCTAACCATGATCATTGATTGTGGATCCAGGTAAAATTAAAACATTGACAACTTCAGTTTCTTCTCTGTCATAACATTCTCTATTGGTCCTGTTGTTTTTATGTGTCATCGAGTCACTTGTGACTCATAGCAACCCTTTCTAAAATAGCCCTATACTTTGTTCTATTCTGTGCCAATCTTATTGTCTTTGACACACCTACTCCCATGACCCCAGTCATTGAATCAATCCATCTCATCGAGGATCTTCCTCTCTTGTGCTGTCCCTATTCTCTCAAACATGACGTCCTCTCAAAAGACTGGTCCTTCCTTGCAAGATGTCCAAAGTATGTCAGACAAAGCTTCAGAACCTTGCCTCCAAGGAGAAGTCAGATTTCACCCTCTCTAAGAAGAACCTGATTGTTCTCCTAGCAGTCCATGGTCTATTCAATACTCTTCTCCAGCACCACAGCTCAAAGGTATCAATTGTCCTTCTCTCATCTCTAGTTATTGTCCAGCTTTCTGATACATAGCAAGTAATTGCAAAGACCATGGCCTGAATCAGGTGCACCTTAGTCTCCAGACTGCGATTGTTGCTCGTCAGCACTTTGGAGAGGTCTCTGACAACAGACTTTCCCAAATGACTTTTTTGCAATTCATCTTTTCATTTCCTGCTTGCTGGTACCAAGAGAGTCGATTGTGGAGCCAAGCAAACTAAAGCAGTTTACAATCTCCATCTCTTCATCATCTATCATGATGCTGCCAATGGGCCCAGGGGTGAGAATCTTTGTTTGTTTGTTTGTTTTTTTATGTTGAGCCTCAATCCATATTGAAGGTTACAGTCCTTGACCTTTTGCAGAAAAGGAGAACCTTTTCAGGTTCTCCTCAATTTCAGCTGGCAGGGTTGTGTCTGTCATCTGCATAATGCAGATTGTTGATGAGTCTTCCTCCAATCCTGATGTCATATTTCTCCTCATAGAGCCCAGCCTCCCAGATAATCTGTTCTGCATATAAATTGAAAAGGTGTGGAGATAGGACACATTCTTGGTGCACACCCTTTCCAATTTTGAACCATGCAGTGTTCCCTTGCTCTGTTCTGACAACTTCCTCTTGGTCCAAGTATGGGTTTCACATAAGCACTATCAAATGTTCTTGAATTCTCATTTTTCTCAGAGTTAGCCACAGTCTGTTATCATTAATATCACAAAGCAAAATTCTGCTGAAAATTATTCAAAAATGACTGGAACAGCACATCAACAGAGAACTGCCAGAAATGCAGGCTGGATGTAGGCCATGGTACTAGGGATATTATAACTAATGCTGGAGGGTCAGCTATGGGTTGGTTCTGACTCTACGGTACACAACAAGAATGACAACACCAAAGATGGATCTTGGTTGAAAGCAGGGAGTACCAGAAATGTGTGTTTCATTGAGTGGGCAAATCATAACAAACTGTGGCTGACTCTGAGAATAATGGGAAGAATTGGTCCAATAGTGAGGATTTTTTTTTGGGGGGGGGGAATGCTGAGATGTTACCCCTAATGAAGGCTTTAGTCTTCTATCTTCTTCTATAAATGCTTTAAGTCTTCTTCACTTTCTCAAAGGAGGGCTGTGCCATCTGTATAACAAGGTTGTGTCATTGTCAATGAGTCTTCCTCTGATCCTGATGGTACATTCTTCATGTAGTCCAAATTCTATTGTTGTTATTGTTGTTCTGTGTTGTCAAGTTGCCTGTGACTCATAGAGACCCTATGTACAACAGCTCTGAAGTCTGCCCTATCCTGAACCAGTCTCACTAACTCCAACACACCTACCTCCACTGCCCCAATTATTGCATCAATACATTTCATCCAGAGTCTTTTTCTCTGCATTGTCCCTCCACCCTTCTGCGTATGATGTCCTTCTCCATGGACAAGTCCCTCCTGGCTATATGCTCAAAGTGTGTGAGACAGGGCTTCAAAATCCTAGCCTCCAAGTAGAAACTTGGTTTCACCCTCTCCAAGACAGACCATAATATGGTCCATAATATGTTTAAGACTCGTCTCCAGCATGACAACTCAAAGGCATCAATTCTTCTGTCATCCTTAGTCACTGTCCAGCACTTTTATGCACAGCAAGTAATTGTGAAGACCATATCCTGGATCAGGCACACATTAGTCTCTAAACTGATACTGTTACTTTTTGGTACCCTTGCAAAGTTCCTTACTGTAGATTTTCCCAGTGCAATTCATCTTTTGATTTTCTGAATGCTGAGCAACCTGTAATGACTAGGAGAGGGATACCTATCTGTGTTTCATTGACTATGCAAAGGCACTTGAATGTGTGGATCACAATAAATTCTGGCTAATCTTGAGGAGAATAGGAATCTCAGAACACTTGATTGTGTTTATATGAAACCTATCCGTGGATCAGGAAACAGTCCTCAGAACAGAGCACAGAAAGTGCATGGTTCAAAATCAGGAAAGGAGAGCATCAAGGATGCATCCTGTCTCCACAGTTTTTCAATCTGTATGCAGAACAGAGCATTCAAAAAGGAGAGCTTTATGAGGAGGAATGTGGCATCAAGACTGGAGGAAAACTCATCAACAACCTACGGTATGTCAAATTCTAAAAGGCATTTCTAATTACTTACAGAATAAGCAGGACAAGGATAGGTAGAACACACATCATCAGTGTAGATTACCTACTTAGGTTCAGAACCACAGGGCTTCATCACATCTAAACACACTCCAGTTCTCACATCTTGAGAGAATACTTCTTGGGAGAAGTTTCTCTCCTAGAATTAAAGAATAACCAGACAACCTTGTCCACATACCAGAGAACTGATAGGCAAAAGAATAATAAAGGGAGGAAGTAAATGGGGGGGGGGAAGTGGCAATTAAAGTGGAAGTCCTCACTGAACATCATTTATTGGCCCTGCTCACACTAATCTAGATTTAGTGGAATCGGACAATAATCCTTTCTCCTTTACTTGACTAAAATAGCTCAACAAAGTTCTGGTTTCTTCAGAGGACAATCGTCTTCCTCTACTGGACATAACTTTATGTCCATTTGGCAGGGAATTCAGGTCTGTCCTGGAGAGGGTAAACCAGGCTGCTCCTTGAAGGCAAAGATTTTAAAGCTGCATCTGACATTATTTTTGGCATTTAAAAGGAGGGACCAGTCCTTGGAGAAGAACATCATGCTTGGAAGGGTGGAGGGACAGCACAAGAAAGGAAGACCCTGGGCTAGATAGATTGATTCAGTGACTAGGGTAATTGGGATAGGTGTGCCAGAGATAACAAAATTGGCTCAAGACAGAGAAATGTTCAGGGCTGTTGTACACAGGGTGGTTATGAGTCAAAGTCAATTAGAGGGCACATAACAAATGGTAAGGAGTTATTCTATGAAACCAAGGGCATGTGGTTCAAATACACCAGCTGGTCTGTGAAAGAAAGATAATCAATCTCCTCTCATGTGAATCACAGTCTCTAAAAACCGACTGGAGGGTCAGCTATGAGTTTGTTTAACTCTACAACACATAACAACCACTACATGTCCACCAAAATCTAGAGACTGTGAAGTACATTTATAATATAGTATACTGTTGCATATAGGAAGTACTGTTTCATAACTATAATTATTGCTTCATTTTCATCTGTAGTGAGAGGATATAAATGTTTAAATTTAAATTGTACCTCATTAAGTATACACCAGAGAGAATTTAAAGAAATATTGAGCAATGTGAAAGAAGACTGCTCACACACAGTATTTCCTATATGATCCAGTGCATGCGTCTGAAGTGCTGTGTGCTTCTCCCAAATGCAGGCCACCCACATCCCACCAGATTCACACACTGCTCTGGGTTTGGAGTTTCTCATTCCATTTTTATCTTCCCTATCAGAGATTCTGGCACACCCATCCCGATTACACCAGTCACTCAATCAATCCACCTCATAGAGGGTCTTTCCCTCCTGCACTGTCCCTCCACCCTCCCAAGCATGATGTCCCTCTCCAAGGACATGTCCCTCCTTACAACATGTCCAAAGTATATCAGACAAAGCTCCAGAATCCTTGACTCCAAGGAGCAGTCCGGTTTAACCATCTCCAGGAGGAATCTGTTTGTTTTCTTGGTAGTCCATGATACATTCAATACTCTTCTCCAGCACCACAGCTCAAAGGCATCAATTCTCCTTTTATCCTCCCTAGTCATTATCCAACTCTCTGATGCATAACAAGTGATTGCAAAGACCATGGCCTGTATCAGGCACACCTTAGTCACCAGAGATACACAGTTGCTCTTGAGTACTTTAGAGAGGTCCCTAACAGCAGACTTTCCCATCACAATGCATTTTTTTATTTCCTGGCTGCTGGTGCCAAGAGTGTTGACTGTGGAGCCAAGCAAACTGAAGCTGTGAATAATTTCAATCCCTTTGCCATCCATCCTGATGCTACCAATTGATCCAGTGGTGAGAATTTTAGTCTTCTTGACATTGAGCCTCAGTCCATACTGAAGGTTGCAGTCCTTGACCCTCTGCAGCAAGTGCATGAGGTCCTCAGTTTCAGCAAGCAGGATTGTGTCATCTGCATAATGCAGATTGTTAATAGATTTTTCACCAATCCTGATGCCACAATTCTCCTCATAGAGCCCAGCCTCTCAGATAATCTGCTCTGCATACAGGTTGAAAAGGTATGGAGACAGGACACATCCCTGGCGTACACCCTCTCCAATTTTGAACCATGCAGTGTTATCCTGCTCTGTTTTGACTACTGCCTCTTGGTCCATGTATAGGTTTCGCATTAGCACAATCAGATGTTCTGGGATTCCCATTCTTCTCAGAGTCAGCCACAGTGTGTTATGATCCACGCAGTCAAATGCCTTTGCATAATCAATGAAACACAGATAGACATTCTTCTGGTATGTCAGAGGCAGTGCGATTGGCACAGGATAGAGCAGGGTTTAGGGCTGTTGTACATAGGGTTGCTATGAGTTGCAAGCGACTTGAAGGCACATAACAACAACATTGGAGATTGTATTATTTGGTTGTGGGGGTCATTGGCGAATGTCCTGGTACCTGAGATAAGATGGTGAGATCAGGAATGCTCTGACTCTGTCTCCTCTGGAGTCCCAAAAACTAATTCTCTGGGAATGGTGGCTGCAGGGGTCCCTGGCTAGTGTCCCAGTTTGCAATCAGAAATTGATCAAACATGCAATCAAGATGCATTAATAATAATTGGCGATTGGAATGCAAAAGTTGGGAGTAGGGAAGAAGGATCAGTAGCTGAAAAACATGGACTAGGTGAGAGAAATGAGGCTGGAGATAGAATGATAGAATTTTGCACATTCAATGATTTATTCATTGCAAATACCTTTTATAAGAAACATAAATGTAGGCTATATACATGGATTTCACCCAATGGTATGCATAGGAATCAAATCTATTACATTTGTGGAAAGACTCGGTGGAGCAGCTGTGAAAACCAGGCTAGGTGCTGATTGGGGGACAGACCACCAACTACTCATATCTAAGTTCAAGCTGAAGTTGAAGAAAATTAAATCAAAGCCACAGGGACCAAAATTTGACCTTAAGTCTGTCCCTCTCAAATTTCAAAACCATCTCGGGAACAGGTTTGAGGCCTTGAGCACCAATGAGAGTAGACCAAATGAGCTCTGGGAGGGTATCAAGAAAATTGTCCATGAAGAATGCAAAAGATAATTACAAAGGCTGAAGAAGAAGAAAAAACAAAGATGGATGTCAGATGAGACTCTGAATATTGCATTAGAGTGCCAAGAAACCAAAGATGAAAGAAGAAACCAAGAAATCAAAGAGCTGAACAGAAAATTTCAAAAGGCAGCTCAGAACAAAGCAAGAAATTATAATGAAATGTGCAGAGAGCTGGAGTCAGAAAATCAAAAAGGCCGAACTCTCTCTGTGTTTCTTAAGCTAAAGGAGTGGAAAAACAAATTCAAGCCATGGGTAGCAATAATTAAGGATACTTTGGGTAGAATGTTAAATGATCCAGGAAGCATTAAAAGAAGATGGAAGGAATACACAGAGTCATTGTATTAGAAGGGATTGGCTGACATAGAAGAATTTCATGTAATAACATATGAGCAAGAGCCTGTGATGATGGAGGAAGTTCAAGTTGCTCTGAAGGAATTAGCAAAAAACAAGACTCCAGGAGCTGACAACATACCAATTGAGATATTTCAACAAACAGACCTTGCCTTGGATGTGCTCACTAAGTTGTGCCAAGAAATCTGGAAAACAGCCAGCTGGCCAACTGACTGGAAAAAATCAATATTTGTTGCCATTCCAAAGAAAGGTGATGTAACAGAGTGTGGAAATTATTGAACAATATCCTTAATATCACATGCAAGCAAGATTTGCTGAAAATCATCCAAAAACAATTGGAGCAATATGTCAACAGAGAATTGCCAGATGTGCAGACTGGATTTAGAAGAGGTCATGGTACTAGGGATATCATAGCTAATGTTAGATGGATGTTGGCCGAAAGCAGAGAATACCAGAGGAATGTCTATCTGTGCTTCATTGACTACGCAAAGGCTTTTGACTGTGTGGATCACAACAAGCTACGGCTGACTAAGAAGAATGGGAATCGCAGAACATTAGATTGTTCTTATGTGAAACCTATACTTGGACCAAGAGGCAGTTGTCAGAACAGAGAAAGGAGACACTACATGTTTCAAAATCAAGAAGGGGGTCCATCAGGAATGTATTTTGTCTCCATACCTTTTCAATCTCTATGCAGAACAGATCACTGAGCTTTACGAGAAAGAATGTGGCATCAGGGTTGGTGGAAGAATCATCAATAACCTGCGTTATGCAGATGACACAACCCTGCTTGCTGAAACTGAGGAGGACATGAAGTGCTTGCTGTAGAAGGTCAAGGACTTCAGCCTTCAATACAGATTGAAGCTCAACCTCAAGAAGACAAAGATTCTCACCACGGGGCCAATTGGCAGCATCAGGATGGACGGGGGAGAGATTGAAACAGTTAACAGTTTTCGTTTATTTGGCTCCACAGTCAACACTCTTGGTACCAGCAGCCAGGAAATCAAGAGACATTGCATTGGGACAGTCAGCTGTGAGGGAACACTCAAGAGTACTGAAGAGCAATGACATCAGGCTGGAGACTAAGGTGCGCCTGATCCAGGCTATAGTCTTCACAATTGCGTGCTGTGCATTGGAGTTTGGACAGTGACTAGGGATGATAGAAAGAGAATTGATGCCTTTGAGCTGTGGTGCTGGAGCTGTGGTGCTGGAGAAGAGTGTTGAATATACAATGGACTGCTATGAGAACAAAGAGGTTTGTCCTGAAGAGGGTGAAGCCTGAATGCTCCTTGGAGTCAAGGATTCTAGAGCTTCGTCTGACATACTTTGAGCATGTTACAAGGAGGGACTGGTCCTTGGAGAGAGACATCACATTTGGGACTGTGGAGGGATGGCGCAGGAGAGGATGGCCCTCAATGAGATGGATCAATTCTGTGATTGGGGTGGTGGGAATGAGTGTGTTGGAGATGGCGAGGTTGGCATAGGATAGAGCAGCGTTTAGGGCTCCTGTACATAGGTCCGTTATGAGTTGCAAGCGATTCGATGGCAAGCGATTCGAGAGCATCATGCTTAGAAACACAGAGGGTCAGGCAAATACAGGAAGACCCTCAATGAGATGGACTGGCACAGTAACTGCAGCAATAGGTGCAAGTCTGTCAGAGACACTGAGAATACCTTTCCATGAGATGTTCAATGCTCTTCTCCAACATGACAGCTAAAAGGCAGAAATTTTGTCATCCTTATTCATTGTCCAGCTCTCAGATGCATAGCAAATAATCGGAAAGACTATGGCCTGAATCAGTTGCACCTTAATCCTCAAACTAGCATCATTACACCTCCATAATTTGGAGAGGTCCATAGCTGCACATTTTCCCAATGCCATGCATCTCTTTATCTCCTGACTGCTGGAGATGGTAAATTGTGGATGCAAGTAAGATGTTGTTGACAGTTTCAATCTTTTCTCCAATCTACCATGATGTTACCGATCAGTCCAGTGGTAAGAATTTTTTTCTTGATAGTGAGATGCAATACATATTGAAGACTGTACTGTTTGATCTTCTGCAATCAGTGCTTCAAGTTCTCACTTTCAACAAGCATGGTTGTATCATCTGCATAACAGGCTACTGATGAGTGTTCCTCTAATCTTGATGTCACATTCTTCTTCGCAGAGTGAAACTTCTCACATAATTTGCTCAGCTTACAACTGATTAGGTTCGGAGAGAGAAAACAACACTGATACACTCCCTTCTCAATTTTAAACCACGCAGTGTTCCCTGCTCCAATTTGCACAAAAGCCTCCTGGCCAGGTACAGGTTTTGCATGAGTACAATTAAGTGCTCTGGGATTCTCATTCTTCTCAATGTTAGTCATAACTTGTATGATCCACACAGTCAAATGCCTTTGCATATTGTTGTTATGCGTATGTTGTTAGTCGCTTTTGACTCATAGTGACCCTATGTACAACAGCCCTAAACCCTCCTCTATCCTGTGCCAATCACACTGCCTCTGACACACCCACCCCAATTACCCCAGTCACTGAATCAATCCACCTCATAGAGGGTCTTCCCCTCCTGCGCTGTCCCTCCACTCTCCCAAGTATGATGTCCCTTTCCAAGGACCTGTCCCTCCTTACAACATGCCCAAAGTATGTCAGACGAAGTCTCAGAATCCTTGTCTCTAAGGAGTAGCCTGGTTTAACACTCTCTAGGATGAATCTGTTTTCTTGGCAGTCCATGGTACATTCAATACTCTTCTCCAGCACCACAGCTCAAAGGCATCAATTCTCCTTCTATCCTTCCTAGTCTAATTATCCAACTCTCTGATTCATAACAAGTGACTGCAAAGACTATATCAGACGAACCTTTGTCTCCAGAGAGACACCACTGTTCTTCAGTACCCTGGAGAGGTCCCTAACAGCAGACTTTCCCATCGCAATACATTTTATTTCCTGGCTACTGGTGCCAAGAGAGTTGACCATGGAGCCAAGCAGACTAAAGTTGTTAACAATCTCAATCTCTTCACCATCCATCCTGATACTGCCAATTGGTCCAGTGGTGAGAATCTTTGTCTTTTTTACATTGAGCCTCAATCCATACTGAAGGCTGCAGTCTTTGACTCTCTGCAAACATTTCAGGTCCTCCTCAGTTTCAGCAAGCAGGGTTGTGTTGATAGATCTTCCACCAATCCTGACACCACATATCTCCTCATAGAGCCCAGCCTCCCAGATAATCTGTTTTGCATACAGGGTGAAAAGGTATGGAGATAGGACACATCCCTGCCTTTGCATAGCAAATTAAAATACAAATAGACATTCTCTGTTATTCTTCACTTTCAGTCAGGATTCATCTGACATCAACAAGTGATATCCATCATGCCACAGCCTCTTCTAAATCCTGCTTGAACTTCTGGCCGTTCCCTATCTACTGTTCCAGTTGGTGTTTTAATGTTCTTCAGCAGTATTTTGCTTGCATGTGATATTAATGGTATTGTTTTGATAATTCCCACATTCTGTTAGATTACCTTTAGTAAGGAATGGTAAGAATTCTTCCCATCCATTGGCCAGACAGCGGCCCTCCAAATGTCCTGACAAGGCTAGTAAGCATATCCAGGGGTGCATGTTACAAGTGTTTGGAGCACAACTGACACACATTGGGCCACAATGGTGTGTTGTTATTAGATATTGCCAAGTATAACTTAGCGAATCTATGAACAACAGACCTGAAACTCATCCTGTCCCATGCCTTTCTCACACTTCCAAACATACCAAAGTCCCTTAGGGCAGTCACTGTGTCAATCCATCTGGTTGAGTGTCTTCCTCTCCTTCGCCAACCCCCCTTCCTTTTCAAGTATCATGTCCCTTTCCAAGGAATAGGTCCACTGAGCAACATTTCTGATTCATTTCAAAGACATATAGCTAACACAATGTACATATCCCTAAAAATATGTTTCATACTGCACACTGTTTCAGAACTATGTATGAATGGAATTTGTATTATTCTTTAATTTGCTTTTCTCCCTTAAAATGTTCTCCATGAACTTCTTTCAAGGTGATGGATAAGGGTATAATACGCTATTTTTCACTGGGTTGCATCCATTCAGTACATCCCGTTATTTTCACTCAGGCTTTTATAGTTAGGCACTGAGGGGCTCCAGACTTGGTTGTTGAGGATATGGTTGCTGTATACATTCTTGAGTGTGCCGGTTTGGGCCAAGAGCAAGGGTAAAATCACTGGATCCTTGGTTCTGAATGCTTTACTTTTGAACATATGTAAATAATAGAGTGAGGACGGTATGAGAAATGTACTTAATCCCTAAAGTATTTTATCATCCTTTTTGTCATTTGTTAAAACAAAACATTGTCAAATAAAAAATTGCACCAGACAACATTTAAGAAATAAGGATGAGTTTATCCACAAAGTAATTCTTTCTGGTTTTTTTTTGTTGTTGTTTGGGGTGTTTTGTGTTTTTTTGGGTTTTTTTGGTGTTTTTTTTTTTTTTCCCTGGTTTGTTTTTGGTGTGTTGTTTTGTGTTTTTTTTTAAGTCAGGGAAGAGTTTTGGAAAGCAAAGACCATCCCAACAGTAGGAAGGATAGAACGGGTTTGTCAATGTTTTCTAGTTCCTGAAAGGAGCCCTCGTAGTACTGTGTTGGACTGCTAACCACAGTTTCCAACAGGGCTCTGAAGATGTGCAGTGTCCTCCCTCCCACAAAGATCAACAGCCTCAGAAACTGGGTGGCTTGCCAGAATGATTCAAATTTACCACAGAGCAAGAGCGAGAGGTCTTTGAAAAAACCTAGTGGCATGGTGACTTAAAGCACTCAGCTGCTTACTGGAAAGGTTTGAACCTATCCAGCAGCTTTGCATTAGAAAAGCACTGGTGGCCTACTGACAAGAAGCTGTGCCAGAGGATCAGCTACGGGTTAGTTCTGACTGACAGTACACAACTTCCTTATGAGGCAGTGCTTTCTGTCTTGCTGGTAGCAAGGTCTTATCTTAGCTGGTCTTATCTGTTAGTCATAGCAGTGAAGACCTTCAAAGGGGGTTAAGTAATAGGGTGTACCAGTAACAGGAGATTATCTCTTGAGGCTACTGGAAAATGTGGATGAGAACTGTTCCAACTGGGCCCTGTTAGGGTCAGAAAGGAGTCTTATAAAGTTAACTCAGGTTGAGGGATGTTAAGTTCATCTTCTTTTGTTTGTTTGTTTCTGGTCAGAGGCAGTATAATCCTTGGTTCTGGAATTGGCCAAGGGATTGGACAAAGTAGCTTCAGAGAAGACAACTGGCCCTGGTAGGTCAACAGGAAGAGGCAAACTGCTCCTGAAGAATTCTACATGAGAAATGTTACTAGAAAATGAGTTACTTAAACAAAAAATTTAATAACTCATTACTTTCTCATTTCCCAATTTATGAAAGGATTAACAATGATTGTTGTTATATCGTTGTTGTGTATCAACCCATAGCTGACCCTCCATCAGGTTTTTGGAGGCAGTAAATCGCATAGGAGATTACCCATCTTTCTCCCACAGAGCAGCTGGTGGATTTAAACTGTGTGCTTTTGCGACTGCAGCGCAACTTCTTACT
This sequence comes from Elephantulus edwardii, assembly GCF_000299155.1. Taxonomy (NCBI): domain Eukaryota; kingdom Metazoa; phylum Chordata; class Mammalia; order Macroscelidea; family Macroscelididae; genus Elephantulus; species Elephantulus edwardii. Next base: position 1,785,301 of record NW_006400089.1, on the reverse strand, counting down.
AAAGGCCATAGAGGAGTTTAATTTTAACAGCACTGAGATGCTCTAAAACTTACAAATTGTAGTGAAGCAGCTGACATGTTTTAGAAATCCAGAATAATTAGTTACATCAGAACAAATCCAATATTTTCTAATTCTCCTTGTGTTACTGGAAACACAACATGAACTATATCTCAAATCATTATTCTGTCCCAAGGGTCGTTAGTTTCAGTGCCAAATGGAGGGAGGGGCAGCAGACCGAGGGCACACAACATGGATTGGCCAGAAAGTTGTAAAGTGGCCAGCAGGCATGAGGGCTGCAGACAGGTTTTCAGTAGTATCTTAAAAGATTCAAGTAACATGCTTAAGAATATTTGCATTTCCAAGCTCCAAGGAGGACAAGGCAAGGACACTAAGCCAAGTTCATTTAGAAAAATTACCATCAACTCAAACCCTTGGCTAACTACATGTGCCCTAATAGACGTGTGCTCCACGGGGTCTTCAGGGCTTGGGTTCAGGGATCTGATTGTCCACACTGTCCACTGGGTTCTCAGGACTCATGTTCAAGGATCAGATCTTGTCCACTGGGTCCCCAGGACTTGTTTCCAAGAGTAAGATCATCTATGGAGTCCTCGGGACTTGTGTTTAGGGTGGAGATCACCAATTCATTCTCCCAAGGTGCCTCTGATTGGATGCCCACCTCCAGCATGAAAAGCATTTGTACCACCTAGGACTCCTCAGATGTGGCACTTATGAGTAAATCATTATGGTGATCCTGTCAGAGCAAGAGCCAGTCAACTTGTCAGGCCAACTCACTTGTTACTTGGCCAAGCCACAAAATCCTGGCAGTAGGTGATACTGCCCAATGAACTGACAAATTGGGCACTCTGTGAGCTAAAGGACTTGCCCTTCCTCACTCTGCCAACAGTTGCCAGTGCAGTTCCCACCAACCCTGGACAGTGCTTTAGTGCTCTGCAGTCTTTAGAAATAAAATCTCATCAGTAAGTTTTTTCACCTTGTCTAGTGTGGTGGTGGTTAACCATTGCTCCCCCAGAGGTAGACTTTTAGGCACTGTTGGGTGAAACATGGGCAGGAGAAACCATCTTGTGCTAAATGACAACATCCGTGTCTAGTAAATCCTACTTAATAAATAACATGATATAATTTGTGCTTTTTTTTCTGCCTTACTAAAAATGTCCCCCAAGATGACTGTGGTCCCCATCCCACCACACAGGCATGAGGTAGGGACTGCCCATCTCCCTCCCATGGAACAGTTGGTGGATTTGATGCTGAAAAGATTGAAATTAAAATAGTCCCTATAGTTCTCAGCTGAATTAAACTCAAGTTTCTATAGTTCTCAGCTAAGTTAATTTTTAAAGCCCCACACCCAGGTATCCAGGGCAAGAGTATTTCAAGAATAGCTGGCAGAAGGGCAGAGCAAACAAGCAAAGATTGTTTCTCAACTGATAACCCATGTGCCTTTGTTTCCCGACTGATAACCAATGTATCTTGTGCTTTTCCACTGCCCTAGAGTTTGAACTCATTGTATACTTAAGAATTTGTGACACCACCATATAGTTAAAGATCTATCTAACTGCTACATGTGCTACGTGACTGCCGCAAGTGCTACGTGCAAAAATGCTGTGTAAACCCTGAGCGAACACTGAACCAATGAATTCAAATTGTGCTTTCATCACCCAATGAGAAGCTGATACTCAGTTGTATCCCCCTAAAGTGTATAAAAAAACCCAACTTTGTCTGCTCGAGGTCGGCTCCTCTGTCTCCTGCGAGAGATAAGGGTCGGCCCGGAGCTCCGCAATAAACCTCTTATCTCTTGCTGTTGCATCAAGCCGGTGTCTTGGAGTCTTGGGTCTTCGCCGTCCACTCGGGACAGAACAGGACCAGCGGTTCGGGGGTCCTTCAATGCCTTTGGCAGCACAGCTTCTTACCACGAGGACACTAGAGCTTCCTAATTATAGGGTAGGAGCTTTCTGAATACCACTAATTCTTGGCACTCATTGTCAGAACTGAGTCATAGGTAACCCTCCAGTGATATTTCAGAGGCTATAAATCACACTGGAGGAAATTGTCCATCTTTCTCCCATGGAGTAGCTGATGAATTTGCAGTAATTGCTTTAAAGTGAGCAGCACAATTCCTTACCCACTAGACTGCCAGGTCCCTGAAAATGCACAGGCTTGCACTTTTCCCATCATTTATAGAAACCCCAATGACCCATTCCTCCCCACCCTGAGAAACCAAATATACATATGGATGACAGCCAGGCTAAGTTAAAAATAGAATCTCACCCACAACCTGCAAAAACCAGTCTCAGCTGCAGTTACCAGTCTAGGAAGCCAGACAAAAACCTGTAAAAGGCCCAGTTCTAGACTAATAACAGTTCCTAACTTTTCTGTCTCTGCTTCCAAATTAAGAACAATTAGAAAGTTAAGTATGTCTCTAACCACTCATAGAGAAAGCCCTACTTCTAGCTCCAGCTTCCTCACATCAAAAGTTCTTGTCCATGCACACCCTTTTTATCAGCCGTTTCCCTCATGCGCTTTCTTCTGAATTTCTGCCAAACTCATGTCAAGGTGGCAGATTACTTTGTTACAACAAATTCCACATCTGTTCTTGTTTGACTGCACTTAGTTTCCAAATGCTCAATATTATGTCTCAAACTGTCAGGGCGTCTAAGTGGTTTGGCTGCATATGTAAACACAAAATCAATAAACAAATCACATTTGGAGCATTTCAAAGACATACTAAACATTGGTCACATGGAAGCAGAAGAGCTGAGAAGTCAAATGGGGCTACTTAGGAGCCAGTGAAACTCACCATCCCGGGCTAGAGTTAACTGTGTCTCTTCACAAAGACATATCTGTACCAGTAACATTACCAAGATTAAGAACAGAAACACCTAGATTCTCCCAGGCAGGGCTAACCTCAATTGGAAGCAAGGGCTTGGAAACTGGGAAGTACAGCCTACAGGGTTTCTGGGAGCCAGAAACGAACTGGAGACCAGCAAGATGGGGCCAACTCAGTGTTTGGCCTCTTAACTAGCCTATAAGGACTTGGAAGAAGCCCAGGTTAACACTAGAAGTTTGGAGAACGATCAGATAACTATATAGGAGTGATGCAGAAATACCCAGAAATTTAGTCATGGTCATTTGTAAACTACATATACCTATTTAAAAACTGCATTTCCTTTCAAATCTCTAATATCTGCAATTTTGGTTATCAACAATAAATAGAAATTTTAAAATAGGTTCTTAGGAAATACCATTTCCCACACCATTGTCAGATATCTTATTTTATGACATTAACTATGACAAGCTGAAGAATTTAAAAGTCTAAAAATTTTCCCTAGGAGTGTTTTAATTATTCAAGAACATTCTTAAGGAAATCCAGCTCAAGCTAATGTAGTTGAAAACACAGCTCTTTGCCTCTGAAACATAATTAAATTCTTGTGCCCAAAATGTGTTCAATGTCATACAAAAGGAGATTCTGGACAATTCTTTATTTCCACCAGACTGTCTTCACAGCATTGGGCAGGCAAGGGTCTCAGGCTTTCTGGAGGCATTTCTTTATGAAGTAGCCCACCAGCTTCTGGGGTCGTTGCTGATATTCCACTAGTACCCAATGCGGGCTGTCAATCTGGTCTCCATGCAATCGGTTGAGAAGGGTGACACACACGACGGCTGCTGCACCAGGAAAGAAAAGCCACAATGGGTCAGGGGTATGCGTTCTTCAATCTGAGCTTACTGAGTGGGAGCCACAAACCAGCTGACACTGTAGACTAGCTCCCATCTACCCCTCAGGAAGCAGGCAGACAAGCTCCCATCTACCCCTCAGGAAGCAGGCAGACAATTCAGCCATTGAGAATGTTCTGGTAGACAATAACAGGCAAACAAAATATTGGGAGACACACAAGTGAAGAAAGGCATTTTGAAGTCTCTTCCTCTTACATCATGTTGCCTTGTCTTTTTTACCCATGACCTTACTTACAAATGAAATTACCAAGGATATTCCAGGACCAGTTTAGGGCAGCTTTCTCTAATTCAAAAAAGGTCAATTTTGGCTCTAAGTTTATGAGACAGGGACTTAGTGGTATAACAAACCACAATTTCAAAATCAGAAGTCATTTGAAAGGCAAGCTTCTTGCAGGGCTGGTCATCTCACTTGGAAGGAAGTTCTGGCTGAGATGACACAGTTCCCTCTGCAATCTTTCCAGTTCCCTATGTAGTGGTGATAGAAATCTTGCTTTTTTACAATTTCACAACAACCACAATGTTTGAACACACATATGGTAAAGCTGCCTCTTTCAGAAGTATGGTGTTACATTTTGGTGTCCCCAAAATTATGTATTGTAATCCTAACTCCTGTCTGTGTACACAATTCCATTTGGAAACAGATACTTCCTTGCCTGGTTAAAGTGATCCTATTAGTGTAGAGTGTGATGTAAATCTGTTTGCTTTTAAGATACAAAAGCAGCAGTTTAGGCACAAAGCAACAAGGACAAAAAGAAGAGAGGAAGATACATGCTGCACTGAGATCACTGTGGAATCAAGGCCTGCTTGCAAGGTTTACACAAACACGAGGAGACTGTCCTGGAGAGATCCTTTCTCTGTAGTCAATTTCTTAAACATAGGATCCAGGCTCTTACAACCTGAGGGCTTGGGTAGGGAGAAGCCAGGAAGCAGGTATGGGAGCTAAAGAAGTGGGGCCCTGACCACTACACTAGTGAAAAACACCCAGACTGTAAGCAGCCCGGACAAAGAGGATGAAGCTCCAAGGTTAAAAATATGCTGGCTTACCTCGGAGGCCACAAGCACCACACATGGCAGCAAAGACAGAGGATTCCATCTCAATGTTCCGAATGCCGGCAGCATAGGCAGCCCTCAAGTACTCCTGCTTCTCCTTTTCCGTGTACGTGCACAGAGCACCGTCGAGGCGGCCTTGGCCTACAGCACACACAAAGACACAGTACTTGTGACCTGAGCACCTACCTCAGGCCACAGAGGATACAGGCAGAAGAGGCCCTGTCAGTTCCTGGCCACTTGTGTGGAAGCTGTGACAACCAACCATCATCATGTTACCACCATCAAGAAAGAAGCACAAAGTCGTGGAAACACCAAGGCAGGAACGTAACTCAATTCACAGTGAGGAAGACTGATGGAGAAGCCCTGGAAAGTTCCATCTAGCTCACCTTCATAGAAGTCTAAGGTGCACATGGTGTTCCCCATGAATACAGGAAACTCATCCAGCTCTTTGGAACACTGCATCAACTCCTGTGCTAGCTGGTTATCAAGGCATGTGCTCCGAACGACCCGCTTCCCCAGCACAATCAGTTCAAATTCGGGCTTGAAGCAGGCATCCACTGCTTGTTGGGTGATGACCACAGAGCCAGGCTCCAGACCTGGAAGAGGCAGGTATCGTGGCTCTCAGAGTGGAGTCAGGGCCACAGCAGGAGCAGGAAGAAGGAAAAGGATTTATATGCAAACTAAAATGCTGTAAACAATTCAGCATAAATCAAACAAGGATATGTTTAAGGATCCTTTCTCCCCATTTAAAAAATAGCGAAAACTATGGAAGAGTAATACATAAAGAAAATAAAAAACAGCTACTACTCACACTTGTCTGTCTTGGAGTTCCCCAGATTTATATAGTAGGTACTGGTTTGCATCTTTTTGTTGGGCATGCCATTCTGAAGAATGTTTCTGTTTGTGGGGCATTATTTTGTTCATTTTCCTTACAATAACTTTGTATGAGATTTGACTCTGATCCTTCCCTGATACTAATTAGTAAGAAATTGGTTTTCCTAAACATTCGATAATGAACAGGTCAGGAGAGCTTTTCTGGAAGTACTTTGTCAGCTGTTTCATGAAACATTAAAACCACGGCCAAGTTTTTAAAATTGTGGTCATGTGTTCCATTCCAGCTGTTCTATTCCCCTTAATTTGCTCACTAGTCCCTGTTCTGCTCGATGTTGTCTACTCTCAGCAGTTAGTCCAGGTCTGAGGTTTGCCTGGGAAGAGTGTTAGCTGATTGCTTTCATGAACTCATGTGATAAACAATGTTCAAATTCTCTCTGAGCAGTGGGGCAAACACTTAAAACCATCACTGCTAACTAGAAGGTCAGACAGAGTCCACTCTGGCGTACCTCCTATAAAAGCCCTGGTGATCTACTTCCAAAACATCAACCCCTGGAAACCACAGGGTACACAGCTCTACTCTTGCACATGTGGGGTGACCACTGAGTCACAATCAACTAGACAACTAGCCAGTTTGGTGAAGAATATTAAAAGTCTCCAGAATATGATGTGTGTCTTATGCCGCCAACCTTAAATTGTGGTGTACAAAAGCCTCTCCTGGCCTCTGCTGCTGTTTTCAAGTTAGTCTTCATCAGCCCTTTAGGAATCCCTACTGGCTACTACCAGTGTCTCAGGTGCAGAGACCTTTCAGGCATACCTGCCCTGTGTCTCTTCCTATGAGGATCATGTAGAGTGCTCGTTTGGCTGTCAGAGCTGCTGCATGTCACACAGGGGTGTCTTGGAGTGGTCCTCCTCCCTGAGGCTGCAGTCAGCATTGTGAGTGTTCTTGCCCTCATACTGCAGCCATGGGCTGCAGAGCAGGCTTCTGAGTGGTTGGCAGGGCTGGGAGGCATTAGTGGTGGCTTAGAAACCACAGGGTACACCAAGGATCCCAAGTGTGATGTGGCAAGCACAGGACAGAAAACACTTGTTGGTTTTGATGATGGGAAACATGATACTGAATGTGAGTAAAGTTTGTAGATCTTGACCAAAGCAAATAATATACTAATAAATGCTATAACATATACAATTTTGCAGCAGCAACACCCAAAAAGTACCTATGAGTGGTTATATAGGTATATTTGGATGAATATTTGTATAGGAAAGTCTGAAAGCATAGAAATGTGCTTGTATAGGTGTATCTGCAGGCACCAAGCATGTGTCTGTGCATGCTACACATGTATTTACATTCATAATAAAGCACATATGGGCAGAGTCACTGATATTTCACAGATATAACTAAATAATTTGTGGGACTGGTTTATTGAGTCTGAAGGTTTAGTACCATGTTGTTTTGTTGAGTATCACTGAGTCAGAACCAACCCATAGCTGAACCTCCAGTGGATTTTCAGAGGCAACATATCTCATAGGGGAGGAGACTGTTCCTCTTTCTCCCTTGGAGCAAGTGGCAGATTGAACTGCAAACTTTTGCCTTAGCAGCTAATTTCCTTACCACCACCAGTCTCATGGAAAGGTAAAGAAATATGTGAGGAAGAAATTAGTGTACAGGACAAACTGCCTGATCAATACTTAGACCTGAATTCAGTGGTGCTCATTACTATTCCTGATGGTCCTGACCAGAGACACTAAGGATAGTCCTGGGGAGAAGGCAGAAAAACACAGAACAAAACTGACATTCTTAAAAAGAGAAAGAGAAAGGTGAGAATTATTCGACTAATTGGTACTAAAGGATGCCCTGAGGCAAATGTCTTAAGATACTCCTTAATGTTTAAAATAAAACCACTTTAAGAAGTTACTCCTCCGATAACTATGGAACAGATTAGATCAATAAAAAAAATTTTTAATAATCACCTGTGAGTACTGTTTTCCTTTAATGACAACAAAACCAAACAAATCTATGAGACCAAAGGAATTGGTCAACATTTACCTAAAACAAACATAAAAAAGACAGAAAGGGCAAGGCAGCTCGAATAATGAAGCTGGAACAACCAGAATGGAACTGAACCAGAATGGAATACTCACATAATGGGGAAAATGTAATCAGAGTCACTTAATAATATGTACAAAAATTGTTAAATGGAAACATCATTTTCTGTGTAAAATTTCATAAAAAAACAACTAATATTTTCATAAAACTTGGAAATTTCATAAAACTAGTAAAATTATGAAACTAATGGATGCATCACCTTTGCTCGGGAAACATTACGACTAAACTTCAGAGACATTGGTCCCAACATAAGGAACTACGAGCAGCTGATGTGTTTGGAATCACGGAAGCCAAGGAAGCTTCAGATATAAGCTATTAGATCAAGGGCTGGTCAATGGGAGATAGATGTGAAGGGAGTGGGTAGAAGTGGATGGGTATCCTGGTGGAGGGTGGAGCAGGGAAATAAGTGAGTAAAGACACATGTGCCAAAGGCAGGGACAACACTGACACTAATGGTTAACTCCACAATAAGGGATATACCTTTAACTTGCTGGTCTGTCTGATGCTTCTCTAAATCTGAATATTCACATTAAGACAGACTAGGAAGAAGGATTGGCTATCCACTTCTGAAATAGCAGGCCTCTGAAAAATCTATGTACAACAGAACAACATAGGGTTGCTATGAGTCGCAAGCGACTCGATGGCACATAATAACAACAACAACAACAATGAAAATATTCTAATTTCCTTTTAGAATTAAAATTCTAATTTTGTTTTAGAATTAAAATGAGAGTAATATTTTTCTTTTTCATGCCTCCTTTTGGTAAGTTTTCTGAAAATAAGCCAACAAATAAACCCTTTTGTTTTCAATTCCACAGCACACACGGGAGTGCTAAAGGGAGGGTCCACTCTTCCTGGAGCTACCCATCTCCAGGCAAGGCCCCAATGGGAATGAGAAAGAACTTACCTATGCCACCAGAAGTGCCGATGCGGATGACAGTGACATTGGAGCACCTAGCGTGATACAGCAGCTTGATGAGCTCATGCAGCATGATTGCAATAGAAGGGATGCCCATGCCGTGCTAAAGCAAGAGATGGAGGCATTACACTGGATCCTGACTTTGTGCATACCCTTATTTTAAACCACTGGAGTTGACTCCAACTCACAGTAATCCCAAGCATGTCAGAACAGAACCATGCTCCACGAGGGCATCAATGGGTGGCTTGTTGGAAGTAGGTCACCCTGCTACTGGCCTCATAAAATGAATAGGTGTTGAAGATGGGGGTGTGTGTGTGTATAAAGGAACCTAAAAAACTCAAAACTTCAGCCAAGCCATGAGTGGGACTACAGGATACTCACACTGACAGAAAGCACTGGGCCGACTTTGTACATGGCATAGCGGTCTGTTCCAGCACAGATGTTGACAAGGTCCATGCCTGGTCGCTCGAGACCCAGCTCCTGAGCCACATAGCTGGTGAAGGCTTTCATGCGGGAGGGGCTACCACCGACACACACAAACTGCCAGACAGAGACACCATCAGCACAGGCACAGCCTACCTTGGAACTTGCTAGTACTACAAGCAACATTAGCACCATCCAGAAACTTGCTAGAAATGCAAGGTCCCCAGCCACACTTCATGGGCCTAGCCTGTGATTCCGATGCACTCGGGCTTGAAAATTCTGCTTGTTAGCATTCTGCTATATGAAATGCCATGAGATCAGGCTCTAGTACTCTTTAATAAACCCAGCCACCATGTGCTCTCAGCCGCCTTCCACCACTGGGAGAAACGGCATGGTGAGCTAGAAAGGTTCTGGTTTGAGTGAGGTGAAAGAATGGCACTGCAGTCAGTCCCATCACATACTAGCCGTGCAACCAGACCCCACAATCTATCTACACAGTGGAGGTATAACTCCTACCTCACTTGTCAGGCATTTGACAGCTAAGTATAAGTAACAGTAAGAAAGAATAATGACAATAATAATTGCAGGCTTAACTGGCTGAGCTAAATGCAGAATTAATGAATTAACAGCACATGCATGTACACTTGTTCCACACTGATAGCAGCATATGAGGCAGGCTGTTATCTAAAGGCAATTCCAAGTAACAGCAATGGACTCTAGTGTGCCTGGTTCAGTCTGGTTTTAACAGTAAAGGTTATTTTTGCCCACAAGGATTAGACTTGGGGGGGAAAAGGAATTAGGGATGAGGGTTAAAATATATAACACAAACTATCATTCTAACAATTTTTAATGTATAATTCAGTGACAAATTACTTACAAAAATCTATTTAACCAATTTAAATAAATACTATTATTGATTTACATATATATGCTAATATAAAAATATCTATATAACCATCAGTAAGATCTAGTTCCAAAACATTTTCCTCACCCTAACTAAAAACTAAAATATCCATTAAATAATAACTTCCAGGAATTAGAAAGTCTAAGAGTCTTCCGTCAGGATAAATCAGAACTGAGAAACTTGTGACCTTGTAGGAAATATGGACTTGAAGAAAGATTTAACAAATTAAGACATTAAAGACAATTGACAGAGTCTATCAGTACACACACTAAATTACAAAAAAGAGACACCACGCAATTACTCTTACATCTCTGGCTGCCTTAGAATATGCTCTATGTCATTTTCTACTCTATCAATGAAGCATTAGGAAATTCATAATTTCAATTACATACTAAATACACAGTGGATTAATTAGTAACCAGTATAGGTAGTTATTTCCCTCACTAGCTTATACACTTCAAAAGCAACAATTTGCAAAATGTTTGTTGATAAACTTTATAAGCTTGTCACCTGTCACCTCTCAACCATGTGAAACAAAGTTTATTTCTATTGAATGTCAATTCCTAGAATGCCTTGTTTTTTACCTTCACATCTCCAAACATAGCTGGGAAATCATGTGTACTGGTGTTGAGGCTGAAATGGTATAAAACATCGTCTTTCATTGTTGCTATATGTGGGTTTAAAAGTTGAAAGGTGCAGTCCCTGTCACAAAACATTAAAAAAAGCACTTTTAGAATATCAGTGTCCAGTAGTGACCTCTATCTGCAAAACACAGAGTACAAAGTGAAGTCGACAGCACTGCTACACCCTTGGGGCAATTTTGCCAGCACACCTCCTTCCCTAGTACCTTGTCCACTTAACCCTTCTCCTTTCTCTCAACCCCTCTTTACACCCTGCACCCCTGTTCTGAGGGCAAACTGGAAGAACTCCATAAAGGACAGAAAAGAATATAGATCAGAACATTAAGTCACCCAGTTACTACCCAAATCAAATCCATTCAAAACATAAACTGAGTTTGCTCTCTTTTAGAAATAGTATGTTCAACATAGAGAGCATCCACAGATGGGACAAGAAATAAAATCACAACTACAATCATTCTGTCACAGTGAAATAACCACTGTCAGCATCTGACATATTCTTCTGTGTTTGTCTTATGTTCTCGTGCAGTCATCTTTCCTGTCACAGAGTTGACAGCATAATATTGTGATACTATACAATGAAGTGAATGTATTTGTATGGGATTTATATTGCTTTAACCATTACCAGCAATGCGTCCCTAAACATCTACACTGGTAATAATTTCTCTAAAATAATAACTGTAGTTGGTATAACTGACTCAAAATGTGTTACTGAGGCTCTTTGTCAAATTTATTTCTGTTTAATATCTTACTTAAAGAGATGGATCACTTTAATTTTTGATAATGCTAGCAAAAGTAGAATTTTTCTAAGCAAATAAATTAAGCAATAATTATACACAAGCGATCCCTCAGGTGACGTTGCTGGTCCCTCAGCAGACATGTCCCCTGCCATGGGGGAGAAATGAGCTTTGTTTCCGCCCCTGTGCCTTATGCTCAGCTTACTGTTCTGTCAGTGGAGGTTTTGTGTGCTGTGATATTTGTGACAGTTTGGGTGATGTAGCTGAATAAGGTCATGAATCTCAGTGTTGACTAACATCAGGTTATCATCCTGCATTTTGTGAAGTAAGCAGCCATCAGTTCAAAGAAGAGCTTCCTTGGGTATGTTGCTTGTGCTTCACATATAGAGATTTCCTGGCAGGTTTGCCCTCTCTCAGTCCTGCATCATCTTTTAACCTCAGGTTCGTGGGACATGAGCCACAGGCCTTCTCTTTTTTCCCATGAGTCCCTGAAACCGAGTTAGAACAAGCCTCTAGCCTGACACCTGACAAATAAAAGTACTGAGCTCTCATGGTGCAGTCCACAGGGTTGCCTTGCTAAACCAGAAAAGAAACTTATCAGGTAGTATAAAACCACAAACAGCTCCATGGAAGAAAGATGAACAATCTCATCCCATGCAATATACAGCCTCAGAAACCCACTGGGGAAAAGCCATGAATTGGGTCCGACTCAGTTATAAAAAGTGTGAGTGAATGATATAGGAATGTCTATTTGTATTTCATTGACTATGTGGCTAAACTCTGAGAAGAATGGGAATCCCAGAACACTTGGTCATGCTTAGGCAAAACCTATTCTTGGATCAAGAGGCAGTCATCAGAACAGAGCAAGGGAACACTGCATGGTTCAAAATTGGGAAGGGTGTATGCCAAGGACTTGTTCTATCTCCAAACCTTTTTAACCTGTATGCAGAACAGATCATCCAGGAGGCTTAGCTGTATGAGAAGTGTGGTGTCAGGATTGGTGGAAGATTCATCAACAATCTGCATTATGCAGATGACACAACCCTGCTTGCTGAAACTGAAGAGGAGCTGAAGCACCTGCGACAGAGGGTCAAGGACTGCAGCCTTCAATATGGATTGAGGCTCAATGTCAAGAAAACAAAGATTCTCACCACTGGACCAATTGACAGCATCAGGATTGATGGTGAAGAGATTGAGATTGTTCACAGCTTTAGTTTGCTTAGCTTCACAATCAACACTCTTGGCACCAGCAGCCAGGAAACTAAGACATACTGTATTGAGAAAGACTGCTGTTAGAGACCTCTCCAAAGTACTGAAGAGCGCTGATGTCAGTCTGAGGAATAAGGTATGCCTGATACAGGCCTTGGTCTTTGCAATCCCTTACTATGCATCAGAAATCTGGACAAGGACTAAGGATGACAGAAGAGAATAGTTTGTCCTGGAGAGGATTAAACCAGGTTGCTCCTTGGAGGCAAAGATTCTAAAGCTTCATCTAACATACTATGGACATGTTGTAAGGAAGGATGAGTCCTTGGAGAGGAATATCATGCTTGGGAAGCTGGAGGGACAGCACACGAGAGGAAGACCCTCGATAAGCTGGATTGATCCAGTGATTGGGATATGGGGTAGGTGTTCAGAGACAATAAGACTGGCTGCTGTACATAGGGTTGCTATGAGTCACAGGCAGCTCAATGGCACATAACAATAACAACAACATATATATAAAAGAACACTGTTCACCTCAAGGAAATGCTTGTTAGACACTGTAAAGTCTCAATTCCATGTGTCAGACTAGAGTCTTCTCCTTACTCATGCAGATCAAGCAAAATACACCTTTGCCAGAATGTCCATATTCAATGCAGGCCTTACCCCTAAAAAAGTTCCCTTCAACTGACTGACTGGCTGCTTACAGATCGTAATGAAAGTTCATCAAAGAGATGATAACATAGTGGACTGCCAAAGTGATGGACAACTTTAACTAGCACACCTACCAGAAAGGTGAACTAGATAAAATGGAATACCAAACCCTGTTTTCTAAGTGAAAAGTATATTTACTATGTAGACGTATTTCAACTAACAGGTGCTTCCCTGGATGTACTCACTAAGCTGTGCCAAGAAATCTGGAGAACAACCACTTGGCCAACTGACTGGAAGAGATCTATATTTGTTCCCAAAGAAAGGTGACCCAAAAAATGTGGAAATTATACAGCAGTATCATTGATATCATATGCAAGCAAGATTCTGGTAAAGATTACCCAAAAACAAGTGCACATCAGCAGAGAACGGCCAGAAGTGCAGGTTGGGTTTAGAAGAGGTCGTGGTACCAAGGATATAGCTAATGTTAGATGGATCTTAGTTGGAAGTAGGGAATACCAGAGGAATGTCTATCTGTGTTTCATTGACTATGCAAAGGCATTTGACTGTGTGGATTATAACAAACTGTGGCTGACTCTGAGAAGAATGGGAATCCAAGAACACTTGATCATGCTAATGCGAAACCTATAATGGAATAAGAGGCAATCATCAGAACAGAGCAAGGAAACACTGCACGGTTCAAAATTGGGAAGGATGTATGCCAGGGATGTGTCCTATCTCCAGACCTTTTCAACCTATATGCAGAACAGATTATCTGGGAGGCTGGGCTCTACGAGGAGAAGTGTGGCATCAGGATTGGTGAGAGATCCATCAACAACCTGTGTTATGCACATGACACAAACCTGCTTGCTGAAACTGAGGACCTGAAGTGCAAGAGTTACTATGAGTCGCAAGCTACTCGACAGCACATCTAAACTTATACAGAAAATTTTCTACTAGTGAGCTCTGATGGCTTAGTGGAAAGAAGCCAAGCTGCAATTGCCTAGGCACATGGTTTGAAGCCACCACTTGCTCTGAGGAAGAAGGATGGACAGTCTCCTCCCTTGTGATTAACTGCCTCTGAAAACCTGCAGAGGGTCAGCTATGGGTTAGTTCTGATTCGACAGTACACAAACACAACAGCAATTGTTCTGATGAACATATTGGATTTTTCCCCGGTGGCACAATGGTTAAGCACTCTAATGGCAACAGAAAATTTAGAGATTTAAACCCACCAAGCAGCTTCAAAAGTAAAGACTTGTCAGTCTGCTTCCATAAAGATGCCTTCAAAGAAACCCAAACGAGGCAGTTCTACTCCATTGTATAAGGGAGTGCTGAGAATCAATGATGTTAGGCTGGAGAATGAGGTGCACCTGACCCAGCCCATAGTCTTCACAATTACATGCTCTGCATCAGAGAGCTGGACAATGAGTAAAGATGACAAAATCGATGCCCTTAAGTTGTAGTGCTGGGGAAGAGTACTGAATATACAATGGACTGCCAGGAAAACAAATAGGTCTGTATGGGAGAAGGGAAAACAAAGTTTCTTCTTGGAGGCAAGGATTTTGAAGCTCCATCTCACATAATTTGGGCACATGGCCAGGAGAGATCAAACCTTGGAGAAGGACATCATGCTCAGAAGGGTGGAAGTATACAGTGCATGAGAGGAAGACCCTGGATGAGATGGGTTGACAAGATAACTGGGGCAATGAGGGTAGGTGTATCATAGTCAGTGACACTGGCTCAGGATAGGGCAGGCTTCAGAGTTGTTTTAAATAGGATCACTAAGAGTTGGAGGTGACTCAATAGCACATACACAACAACATGAGTTGAAATTACTGTTAACACTCTCCAAGAGAAACTGGGTTCCCTAGAATTGATATACAATGTGAAGGACATTTGCAGCAAAAGGGATATTGCATCCAACAAAGATCACTCTGAAACAACAGGTTGTGAACTGCATCTTGGCAGGGCTAGAATAATAAGCTCAAGAAAGGGAGGAGGAATTAATATGGTCAGATCCAATACTGAGGAGTTGAGGCGGGATGTGAAGTAGTGACAGGAATATAAATAGATAGGCATTTTAGAAATACCACTTCAGAAGCACCCAAAGTCTAGGCAGTATGTAGGCTCAAAGCTAGGAAGGTGGAGTTTCCATCACAAGCTTGATAATCTGCAGGAGAAGGACTTGAACTAAGACAAATGAGAATAAATGGAAAAAGAACATTGAAGAAACTGTATTCTGAGGCACCTCAGCAAGATGTTGTAAATTGCATTCAGGAAGGCCAAGTCACCTCCCTCACCTTTCTGACCCTGAACACCACATCCTCTCTGCTCTCCAATCCATACCCAGAAGTCTGTGCAAGAAGGATGATCCCTGCCTGAATCTCAGAAAGCCTCTTTAGACCAACTATAGCTCTGGATACAACTACTTAAGTTCTGCCAGTGACAATTGTGTTAATGTAATTATGATTCTTCTTTTGCCTTAGGATGTTATGCATATTATGGAGGGACTGATGGACCCAGGCATTAAAGTTGGCAAAACAGGATATGATTAAGCTAAGTTTGCTACCAATTAAAAACAGAAAAGTTCATTCCTCCTTGACTCCAGAAATGATACTGGAGTAAACAAGTATAGTTAAACAGAAGAATGATATTAAAGCTGTGCAAATAAGACCCATACAGAGCAAAGAAAAATGTGCTCGTTTTATAAGGATCTTAAAATATTAAGTCAAAAACACATTGCTTGGACTTCTGAAAAACAAAAAAAAGTGGGAGGCATAGCACTCCCTGACCTCAAAACCTACTATACAGGTTAGTAGAAGCACATAGACCAATTAACAAAATTGAGAACACAGAAATGGACCCAGCTATCTATGGTCAATTGATACTTTAACATGGAAATAAAACCTATCAAATGGGGAAATGGCAACTTCTCCAACAAATGGTGCTGTCAAAACTGGATTGCTACTTACAGAAAGCTGAAACAGGATCCATATCTCACACCATACACAGAAATCAACTCAAGGTGGATTAGAGAGCAAAGCCCAAAATAACAAAGTTCATCAGAGACAAAGTGGGATGAAGCGTAGAAGGCCTAGTCTATGCCAAATACATCGAGAAATGCACAATCTAGAGAGAATAAAACAGATGAATGGGACCTTCTAAAGATTAAATTCCCATGTGCATCAAAAACTTTTTCAAACAGAGTAAAAAGAAAACTTACTCTCTGGGAAAAAACATTTGGTAATACCATTACAGAAAAGGGTCTCATATTAAAAGTTTACAGGGCCTCCACAAGAAAAAGACTGATAACACAACTACAAAATGAGCAAAAGACATGGAAAGATTTATCACAGAGGAATATATTTCTATGGGCAACAGACACATGAAGAAAGCCTCAAAATCACTGGCAATAAGAGACATGCAAATCAAAACCACAATGAGATAACATCTCACTCCAACAGCAGTAGCAAGTAACAGGACAACAAGTAATAAATGTTGGAGAGGATGTGGCAAGATAGGAAATCCTATACACTGTTGATGGGATTGTAAAATGGTACAACAACTCTGGAAGGCACTTTGAGGTGTTTCCTCAGAAAGCTGAGCATAGAAAATCCATATAACCCAGGTATTCATTCCACTGTTTGGAATGAACCCTGAGAAAATGAGAACTGAAGCACAAGTGGAGAATTGTACACCAGTGCACATAATAATGTTATTCACCATCGCAAGAACATGAAAACAGCTCAAATGTCCAACTACAATTAAATGGATTGAGAAATTATATTCACAAGATGGAGTATTACACAGCCTGTAGGAACAATGGTTCTGAAAATCACGACCTAACTTAGGAGTCCCCCAATCTGGACAGCACATTTCTCCTCATAGAGCCCAGCCTCCCAGATAATCTGTTCTGCATATAGGTTGAAATGGTATGGAGATAGGATGCATCCCTGGCGTACGCCATTCCCAATTTTGAACAATGCAGTGTTCCCTTGCTCTGCTCTGACGCCTGCCTCCTGGTCCAAGTATAGGTTTCACATTAGCATGACCAAGTGTTCTGAGATTCCCATTATTCTCAGAGTCAGCCAAAGTTTGTTATGATCCACACAGTCAAATGCCTTTGCATAGTCAATGAAACACAGACATTCCTCTGGTATTCTCTGCTTTCAGCCAAGATCTATCTAACATCAGCTACAATATGCCTAGTACCATGACGCCTTCTTTTTTTTCTATTAAATTTTATTAGTTTTAATGAACATTTACAGAGATTTTGGGTTTTCATTCATTCATTGT
>NW_006400089.1:1751136-1752460 GCF_000299155.1 Elephantulus edwardii | reverse complement strand
TCTGCATACAGATTGAAAAGGTATGGAGACAGGAAACATCCCTGGCATACACCCTTCCCAATTTTGAACCATGCAGTGTTACCCTGCTCTGTTCTGACGACTGCCTCCTGGTCCAAGTATAGGTTTCGCATTAGCACGATTAAATATTGGGGGTGGAAGAAGGTTGCAGTTAATCACAGTGTGGCACAATTTGATAGGGTGCTAAAGGGAATGGTTAAGATCCAGTATGACAACCAATGTATATAAACTTTGTAAGTAAACAAATATAAAAAAATGTAAATTAAAAAACAACACATGTTTGGAAACCTACTTCTCTAGTCTATACATTTACTTACAGAAAGTGAAGGATTTGAAACTGTTGCTATAGAAGATCACAGATTACAGTCTTCAATACAGAGTACTCACAACACCAAGAAAACAAACAAAAAATACCCATCAGTGAATCAATAGGAAACAGCATAATATGGAGAAAAGACTAAAGTCGTCAATGAGTTTCATCTTGTTTGATCCCACAATTAACAACCATGGTAACAGCCAATAAATCAAAAGATGCGTTGCACTAGAAAAATCTGCTATTAAATGCCTTACTAACGTGCTAAAAAGCAATGATTTCAGTTTTAAAACTAAGGTGCACCTCATGCATCCTATACATCTGAAAGATGTACAATAAATAAAGATAATGGAAGCAGAGCTGATGTCTCTGAATTGTGGTGCTGGAGAAGAGTACTGAGTATCCCATAGACTGCCAATAGAACCAGTAAATGTGTTCTGGAGGAAGTGCAACCAGGGTACTTCTTAGAAGTAAGGACAGTGAAACTTTGTTTTACATACTCTGACAAGTTGTCAAGAGGAGCCAGTCCTTGCAAAAACACGTTATGCTGGAAATGTAGATGGTCAGAGAAAAGACTTTTAACAAAATGGATTGGGAGAGTGATTATAGCAATGCCTGGAGTGTATCAGAGATGGTGAAGATGGCATAAGATAAGGAGAGATTCAGATCTGTTGTTTCTAAGATTGCACTACAAGTCTTCTTTATGGTACCTCATAAAAGTCCACAAATGGGGATCTATGATGGCCTAGTTGATAAGGAGTTGCACTGCCAAATCAAAGGCAAGAGGTTTGAATCCACCAGCTACTTCATGGAAGAAAGATAGTCAATCTCCTCCAGTGATTTACAGCCTCTGAATACCCTCTAGAGGGCAACTATAAGTCAGTTCTGAGTCTATGGTAATAAGTTTTTCATTTGAATCTATGGGAATCCCAGAACATTTAATCGTGCTAATGCGAAACCTATACTTGGACCAAGAGGCAGTCGTCAGAACAG
>NW_006400089.1:1733683-1750316 GCF_000299155.1 Elephantulus edwardii | reverse complement strand
TGAGGTGGATTGATTCAGTGACTGGGGTACTCGGGATGGGTGTGGCAGAGGCAATGAGATTGGCACAGGATAGAGCACGGTTTAGGGCTGTTGTAGATGAGGTCGCTATGAGTCACAAATGACTCGACGGCACATAACAACAACAACAACAACGACAACGGTAAAGTGCATGTAACTTATCAGGCCCCTAATTTAAGGGTTCACATTTATGCCCCTAATAGAATGCTGTGCCAAGAGTTCTATGTCAGAGCTCTTAACATTTAACTGCTTTTTTGCAGGCAGATTTTAACAAGTGAATAGTTGACAATAAAGTAAGACAGGATGAAATAATGACTAAACAAAGGGACAGCCTTCCAGACTACCCCAGCCTTCACTCTCATAAACACCAGCTTCACATCAACTCTGGGCCTCTCCCTGGCCAGCACGGTGGTGGGGGTAGTAGGGAGGTTTGCAACTAGAAACAGGAAAGCACAGAGCACAACAACACTTCAATAAAATATTCCATTCAATTAATGTCCAGATAGCAGTAAATAAAACTGTGCCAAAATCAGACATCAGATGAATGGAGGGAAAGAGAGAGACCATGTGGGACTGTAACTGGGGAACACTACCTGGACATTCTAAGAGGTGTTCGAGAAGTCATGGAAGTTGGTTGAGAATTTCTTGGGAGAGAAGTGACAGAACCCAGAAGAGGCAGAGAAGTTAACATCACAAAGCTCACTGACTCACAAGTGGGTAGGGACCAGGCAATATCACAAGAGAAAGTCCTGCCAGCCAACCACAGCTGATGGGCAAACAACTGCACAAGGAAATGACAATAACATTGGAAAATCAGTTTAGAAAAAAGTCCACTGTAAATCAGAATTGTTGCTGCTCTGTGGTGTCAGGTCAGCTGCAGCTCATAATGAGTGCAACAGAGCAAAAACCCTGCCCAATCCCCTCTATCCTCATAATCTCTTTGGTGCTGAAGCCCATTGTTAGTCACTGTGTCAATTTGTCTCACTGAGGGTCAACCTCTTTTTTTGCTAACCCTAGACTTTTCCAATCATGATGCCCTTCTCCAGAGGCTAATAACTCCTGATAACATGCCCAGGATATGTGATGTGAGACTAAGTCTCATCATCCTTGCTTCTAAGGACACTCTGACTACTGTTTTTCCAAATCAGATTTGTTTGTTATTTCAATAGTCAATTACATATTTCATACTCTTCACCAATACCACAATACAAAAGCATTTCATTCTCCTTATTCATTGTCCAACAATCACATGTATATGAAGCAACTGAAAACACCATGCTTGGATCAGGCTCACTGTCTTTAAACTGACATCCTTGCTCTTCAGCACTATAAAGGGGTCCTTTGGGCAGATTTGCCTAACGCAATACATTCTTTATTGTGGATCCAAGAGCAATGAACTCCTTGACAATGTCAATCTTTTCTTTATGTATCATAATTTTGTTAATAGGTCTATTTGGTTGATTTTTGTTTTCTTCATACTGAGGTGTATGTAATCTACACTGACTATAACCTTTGTGATTCATCAAACATGTTATAAGCCTACATTTTTTGTGATCAAGGTTGTGTCATCTGCTTATCAAATGTTGTTGATAAGTGTTCCTCCAGTCCTGAGGCCACAGTCTTCATGTAATCCAGCTACTCAAATTAATATCTCGGGTTAATATATGCAGGAATAATTTATTTTACAACAATTATTAAAGGACTTTCTAGGAGGTTAAAAATGCCAAATCTCCAAACTGCTGTGCCACTCCTTCCTTGACATTAGTTATTTCTCCACCTTTTAGCCCTCTCACTCCTGTGTGACTACGGGTGATTTGCTAAGATGGGCTCTCAGAAACTCATAACCACTAGGGCAATGATTCCCAACCTTGTGGGCTATGGATGATATAGACAGATATATGGGGTCACACAGGCTGGTGGGCGATGGGCCAGGATCCTGTGGGCTGAGGCTGCTGGTTGTTCCAAAGAAACAAGCATAACTTCTGTGAGTTTTATATAGGATCTCAGGGGTATAAACCACTCTCCCAGGAGAACTAAGAGTGGATACTTGTCTAATACCTTCTTGATTCCACTCTAATCCCTGTTCCTTAATACAATAAATAACTCATCCTGGAATGAAATCCAGAATCACAAAATGGAAGCCTATAGACAGAAGTGCCATATAACTCAATCCCTTCTACCACAATAGGTATGGTGAAAAGACACAATCTTGCTGTACACTTTTCTTAAATTTAAACCATGTAGTATATATACCTTTTTATTTTTCTGTTTAAGCAACCACTTCTTGGTTCTTCATGAACATCAGAGTTCTGAGACCCCCATTCTTTTCAATATCATCCATAATTGATTGGCAAAAACTAAGACAAGGTATTTTTGTTTAATAGCAATGTGTCCACACCAGCTCTGGTGTTCTGTCTGCAGGGAGCTGCCCTGTTAACCCAAAGGGGCTCAGTCTACCAGTATTTTCTCAGAATTAAGGAGAAACCAGGGCAGGGCAGGAAAGGAGAGATGAGGTTTAAAACAACACAAAACAAACAAACAAAAAAACCAAAAACCCAAAGGCTGAAGATTCAAAACCAAGAAGAACTGGGAAATAATTAGATTGTGTAATAAGAGTGGTCATAGAAAAGTAAAGCCCCCCTAGACCCAGTTCTAAGTGCTGGTCTGTGTGGTGTTATGAAAGACAAACATTATTAACAGAAGAGGAGGTGAGACTCTTGCTATCAGATGCTGAGAGTTTTAAACGTCCTAATTACAGCACTTTAATCTGTCATGAGAATCAAGCATTAATATATGACAAGTTCTTTTTAAAGATGTTCACAAACAGTGAAGAGAAGAATAAGCGCCATCAATCCGGGCCGCAGCAGAAACCTCACTTACTCTCTGTGCTTTTCAGCTTCCTGTGTTACAGCTCCTGCAGCAGCCATGCTCAGGCCAGCACAGATTCCTGAGAGGAAGCAACAGAGAGAGAGAGAACTTAGTCAACAGGGACCATGGCTGCAGGAGTGACTACTGACCAGGTGAGGGAAAGAACCACCAAATAGGGAAATTCTTCACACATTTGTGTTGCTGCTGTTTTTAGCTGCCAACATGTCAGTTTTAACTCAGTGATCCCAAGTGTACAAAGTTTCCTCCTTACCACATCCAGTGCTTTGACTTTTCAGCAGCCAACTGCCAAGCCTCCAGGCCATCAGGAATTTGGCTAAGTAGGTGAGAATGAAAGCACACAACTCTGGAACTCCTATGCTTGCATTATGTCTCTCTGTGTGTGTGCTTATACACATACATGCACAGTGTTGCTAATTTGGACCAGTTGTGATGTCCCTAAAGCTTTATGCCAGAGAGCACTGGTGGCATAGGTCATAAGGAGTTGCACGGCTAACCCAAAGGCTGAGACTCTCTGCTGTTTCAGCCATTCTGCAGGATAAAGGTGAGCAATCACTCTCTTTGCAATTTACAGTCTTAGAAACCCAAAAGAGGGTCAGCTATGAGCTGGTTCTGATTTGCAAACAATAAGTTTTTATTTTGTCTGAACAATTAAGCCTATGAAAATGGCCTTTTCTAAAACAACTAGGAGATATCAGCTCACCCCAGTAACAATAGCAAAGTTCAACAGAGCAGCAAACAACAAACACTGGTGAGATTGTAGAGAAATTGGAACCCTTATTCACCGCTGGTGGAAGTGTAAAATGGTGCAACCACTCTGGAAATCAGTATGGCGCTTTCTTAAAAAGTTAGAAATAAAAATACCATTTGACCCAGTAACTGCACTACTAAAATACACCCTAAAGAAATTAGAACTGCCACGGAAACAGATACATGCATACTCATGTTTATTGCTGCATTGTTCACAATAGCAAAGAGATGGAAACAAACCAAGTGCTTATCAACAAATGAATGGATAGAGAAGCTGTGGTATATTCACACAATGGAATACTATACAGCACTGGAAAACAGGGAACTCATAAAATATTACACAAAATGAGTCACCCTGGAGTACATTATGCTGAGTGAAGTTTATCAGTCACAAAAAGACACATACTGCATAATGCCACTGTTATAAAGCAGGCCTGACAGGGGGTTGTGGGGAAACTAAGAAAAGAAGGGATAAACAACTGAAACAGATAAGGGAAAGAACTGTCTAAAAGAAATAGATGATTAGGTATTATTTACACGACAGTAGTTCAGAGTAAGAGGTGCACAGCAAAGTGAACTGCGGGTAGGGAGGAAATTGTGCAACAATGAAACAATCTTTTAAAAGAAAAGGGAGGGGTCTAGGGGAAACTACAACAATGAATGAATGAATGAATGAATGGAAATCCATTTTCTGTAAACTTTTGTTAAAATATCAGTTTAAAAAATAAAATTAAATTAAAAAAAATAAAGTGACCTCATCTGGGGAAAATTTTTCTTTACGGGTTAAGTCACCAAAGTTGTATTTACCTTCCCTTTTGGAATCGGAATGCCTAACTGATACTTGTACCACCATTATATTTTGGAAACACACCTTGCATCTTGAGTTTCACAGGTCTATAAATGGGTAAAAATTTTACTCCAGGACAGAATAAACCCAAGGTGAAACCATACTTAATTCAGAGTATTCAGAAAATGAGATGTTGGATTTAAGAGTAAATGTTTATCAGTTAGAAATAAGAAAGGGGGATAAAATATTAAAATATAATATGAATGGGCATAAGTGTTAGAAAGTGACATAATAGACAATCTACATCTCATTAATTTTATAAGTTTAAAACAATGATAATAAAATTTGTACCAAAATGTTAAAAAAAATTATGGATGCTGTAATGAGAAAACTTAGGATGGGGTGGAAGTATTTTTGCAAGGAAGGAGGCACCAGAGCAAACTGCTATGGATTTATTTCCCTAAAAAGTGTGTCCAAGTCCCAATCTCAGTAATGGCGAGTGGGGACAAATGATCTTTGTTTGCAGATTAGCAATCAAAAAGTCACACTAGAATAAGGTGGGCTGTAATCTTTATCCCTGGAGTGACTCCTTACAGAAGAACAGACAGGAAAACAGTCACATGGAGGGAAAGCAGCATGTGAGGATCTGTATAATCTGGCTATAGGATCTGGTCATCAAGGGCAAGAGAGCATGAACATTTCCTCTCTAAAGTCCCAGAAAGAGATAACATGGACAACTCAGATCTGGATGTCTAGCCTCCAAAATGATAAGGCAGTTAATTCCAATTCTTTAAGCCACTCTTTTGGTATTTTGTTACAGCAGGCCTGGGAACTCAGACAGATGCTAGTTTTAAACAGAGATAGAAAAATTATGATAAAGAACAAAGGGACTGCCAGCTCACACTTCTGTAAAAGCCTTTCCCTGCTTCCTTGTTTCTCAGCACAGGAAGAATCACTATTTACCCAACAGATCATACTCAGGGCTGCATCTACTGTCCTTTTAAAGAACAGTTCAGGAGCATAAGAACCAGCCCCAGGGTGTAGCAGTAGAGGACTAGCTGTGAGGAAGAAAAAGTCCAAAGCCAAGTGAAAGAAAAAGTTCATAAGCACAATCTCACAGTTACTCTATTAAGCATCTGTAATAGGAACTTCTAGTGGTGTTGGCAACTAGAGGACCAACAGCCAACATCATGACTGATGGAGAAAAACCTGAAGCTGTCAATAATTTCACTCTACTTGGATCCACAATCAATATCTGGGTAGTTGTGTTGTTGTTAGGTGCCATCATAGGGGCTATAGTCTTCGCAATTATGTGAGAAAGCTGGGCAATGACTATGGATGACAGGAGAATTGAGCCTTTGAGCTGCGGTGCTGGAGAACAGTATTGAATATACCATGGAGTGCTGGGAGAACAAACAGGTTAGTCCTGGAGAGGGTGAAACCTGGCTGCTCCACCAGGCTGCTCCTTGGAGGCAAGGATTCAGAGGCTTCATCTGACATACTTGGGCATGTTACAAGTAGGGACCAGTCCTTGGAGAGAATGCTTGGGAGGATGGTGGGACAGCACAAGAGAGGAAGACCCTGGATGAGATAGATTGACCCAATGGCTGAGGTAATGGGGGTAAGTGTGTCAGAGACAAATAAGGTTGGCTCAGCATAAAGCAGTGTTCAGAGCTATTGTACATAGGGTTTATGACATATAACAACAAACAACAATGGTTTAGCCCCTAAGGAGTCAAAGGCTATGCACTTCTCTGTGGGTTCAAATCTACCAACGGTTCTGCAGGAGGAAAACAATCTCCTCCCTTGCAATTTACAGGGTCAGAAAACCTACTGGATCTAGCCACAAATTGGCTCTGGCTTGACAGCAATCAGATTAGAGTTTTAGGAATAGGAATGTCCACAATTTGTTGGATCTGCGTTCTTGCCATATGCAAGAAACATAAATAGAAATCTCTTCCAGTTAGTTGGCCAAGTCTTTAAAATTTCCTGGCACAGACCAGTGAGCATTTTCTGGATATATCTGTTATTTGGAACATGTCAACTGGTATCTCCTCAATTCCTGGGGCCTTAACTGTTTCCTGCAAAACCACTGACTCTTTATCATATGCTACTTCTTGAAATATTTCAGTACAAACCAATTCTTTTTTGTACCATGACTCGTATATTCCTTCCACATTCTTTTGATGATTCCTGGGTCACTAACATTTTCCCCATAGTAATTATTATCACATGAAAGCAAAGTATATTTGAAAACCATCTAAAAATGGTTAGAACAGTATACTGAGAGAGAACAACCAGAAGTTCAAGCTGGTTTTAGAACAGGTCATGGCAACAGGGATATTATTGCTGATAGCTGATAGCCAATAGATCTTGGCTGAAAGCAGAGACTATAAATTTACGTTTATTAACTATGCAAAGGTATTTGATTATATGTATTATAACAAACTATAACTAACACTGAGATAATGTAAATTCCAGAACACTTAATTTTGTTTATATGAAATCTGTACCTAGATCAAAAAGCTGGGGGGGGGGAGTAGGAATTTCACTGAAAAGCATTTCTTTGCATAGATAAACACACACCTTTGACAGTGTACTTTAGAATATGAATCACATTTTGAACTTGGATAAAACCAACAGGGACTCTCAGTGCCTTGCCCCTCTGGTAGGTGTCAATCTCCCCATACCTAGCAGGGTGATGAAGAATATGAAGGCCGAGGCTTAAAGAAGTATTCAGGGGGCTTACAGAAGGTCAGGAGAAGAATATGAATTCAAGCCATTGCCTAATACCAAATCCACCATTTCCATTTCCACAAGTCTCATTCTCAAACATTTATTAAAACACCAATGATCCAAAAATATTTACAAGCATAGTTAGTACACTCATCACTTCTAGCATATTTCAAAGGCTAGAAAAAAATAAAGTGTTGAAGTCAAGGCAAATTTTATAGGTAATGTCTCATACATTTATTCTCCCTTAGCATTTAGCTCAAAGTGTTGGGGTTAAGGATGGGGCAGGATAGGACAGCGTCCAGATATGTTGTTCATAAGGTTGCTATGAGTTATCCTCGACTCAAGGGCACTTAACAACAAAAGCATTTATAAAATGTTTCTTTGAAAATGTCAGTTAAGGAGGGGAATTTGCTTTAAAGAATCACCACCTCTCACCCTATAACACCAAGGAAATCAAAGACCAGCTAGAGTCAGGAAGGACATTTGTGGAAGGGCAAGGGCTAAGAGACTACTTCTCCCAAGATGTGCATGGAGGGAAAGAGAAGTTGGTGAGTTGTGAGGCAGCAGATTCCTATAAAGGAGCCTAGGCATATAGACATAGCCACAACTTGGGATCTTTTGCAGAATCAAATCCATCAATCATCTATTTGGGTGCTGTAGTGACCCTCATGCTGTTGTGTTGTTGACAGCTCTACCTACCAGCAGGATTTTTCATAGAGGATGGGTTTCAACAGAATTTCCTATTTCCAGTAATTATCAACTCAAGCTCATTGCCACTAAGTCAGAATTAGCTTTAAAAGCTACCACTCATAGCTGACCCTCCAGTGGATCTTCGGAGGTCGTAATTTGCAGGACAGGAGATTGCCTATGTTTTTTTTTCCTGTGCAGTCACTAGTGGATTTGAGCTGCCAGAGAAGGGCCACCTTGGGATTAGCAGCACAACTCCCCACAGACGACACCACCAGAACTCCACAAATATCTTCTGTTAGTGTTAAACAACTCCTGGGTCGCTGGCCGCCAGATCTCTTTACAATAATTAGTCAAGAAACCCACTGTATAACAATATCTGACTCCTTCACTTTGGCTAAGTCATCCAAAACCCAAATCTACTGCTGTGGAGTTGATTTTTTTACTAGTGTGTTCCTCCATCAGGGTTTCTGAAGCTATAACTCTTTACTGAAGGAAACTGCCTATCTTTTTTACACGGAGTTGCTTTGGATGGACCTAAATATTACAGTTAGGTGCAAAACTGCTAACACCCTAAACCAGAGGGAGAGATTTTGCTACATACAATTGGATGGATATACATTGCTCCAAGGGGACATCATATTTGGTGACAAGGACAAGAGATTGAGGAAGCAATTTAATGAGATGAATTGGCAGAAGTTAATGGATTTGAACATCTAAACATGCTGATAATGTGAGAAGGAAAGTATAGCAGCTTATTGTACATTACGTGCTATACGTGAACTGGAGTCAAGTCCAAAGTACTTATCCACCCACCTATCTACAGTATCTAGTAAGCTGATTGCCATATAAGAGTTTTCATAAGTCAGACTCCAGGAAGCAAACCATTCTGACTGGCTCTGAAAGCCCCTCAACCCCATTGTACACCCCAAGAACCCCACAGCAGGTGGCTTGGGCTTCGCTCAGTCACAGCCATGGAGGGGCTGCATGTTCCACACACATACATTCCTGGACAAGACACAGTCCTCTGCACCTTCTTCTCTACAGAAGGGCCAGTTTCTGCAGTACAGACACAGTTCTTTCAGAAGTAAACTTCTTAGCACTTCCTCCACTACCACCACCACCACCACCTCCTCCCATCCAGCCGCACCCCTCCCCCGCAATTCTGGGCTTTTCCTTTGAGAGTGGGAGTTATTGCAGAAGGTTCATCTCTAGGAACTCTGACAGGGAAGACCTAGGGGCCACTTCCTGTGGGCAGTAACTAAGAGGCTGACCTCAGAGTCAGAGAAGAATGTCAGTTGCTGCCAGGAAGGCTCCTTGGTGAACTCAGTGGCCCAAGTTGCAGATCAGAACAAAAAGTCTGGAGGAAGTGCCCTGCCTGGCTGCACATTGTAAGGGTGCTTTTCTCCAGGCTTGATTAGTTCTATTTCCTCTCAACCAGGGAAACTCCAGACAGGTTGGCTGAGGACTGCTTCCTTTGTTCAGTGCTTGTTTTTGCTGATGGAACTGAGCCAACTTCCTACTGAGTCACTGCTCCTGGGATCTATGTGCTCCACTGCATGTGTCCACTGCTCTTAGTATCTGAGACTTCTCTTTCCTCTTTCTCTAAAATTAGTCCTCCCCCGAGCCCCAACCTCAAGCTCTGAAAATACCAGACTTTCACAAAACTGCAATTGGAGAGACCCTGGTTTAATATCTTAAGGTGTGTAACTGTAAATGTGCTCATGTGATCATCGGACCCAATATTCTTCTGTTGTACCAATCTACCCCACTTATGACTCCAGCCAAATGTGTCAGTGTTTCTTCTTCTGCCCTAACCACCAGAGCTGTGTCAGATCAGAGTGTGAGCGAGTCTCCCTGATATCCTCATTTAGACCCGCTGGCCATTGTTAGGCCCAGGCAAGGTGGCCAGGAGGGAGAACAAGAATTCAGAATTCAAATGTGGATGGCCTTGCCTGCTGCTGATAAGAAGAGCAAACAATCTTGTCTGCCTAGCTGAACCCACTGTGGACCGTAAATTAAGAAGTGGAATGCAACTCCCTTTCTTCTCTGAAGACCCTGTTATAAAAAATCCTCCTGAATCCCCATTGTTGCCAATTCTCTGCTCTGTCCCTTCAGAATGGAGAACTCGCCCAGGAGCTCCACTTGAATAAAAGTTATAAAACTCTAAACTTCATCTCTTTTTCACGTACTTGTTTTAGATACACCACAATACAGCTATAAATTTGAGGATTTTTTTTCCTCCTCCCTCAAGATACCACACTCCTGACCTGCTGGCTCTCACTACTGTTCCCTGCGGTTAGACAATTTTCTGGAGTAACAGAACTCATAAAAGTGCAGAGGGCCCTGGTGGCCGACTTATGCTGGCAGTTCTAATCCACAAACTGTTCTGTATGAGATAAAATGGGCAATCTCTCATGCAATTTATAGTCTCTGAAAACCCACTGGGAAGTCAGTTATGGGTCAGTTCTGACTTGACTGCATACAACAACAACAACAACTTTTTAATTTTCAAAGTTATGAGTTCAGGGTTCTATTTTAGGATATCCATGCCTAATGGCAAGAAGCTGCATTGCATTCCTGAAAGCATGCGGTTCAAGGCTACCAGCTGCTCTACAGGTGAAGGATGGTTAAAGTATTGTGTGATTTAATCTTTTGTGCCTCTGAGGGTCAACTATGGGTTGGTTCCAATGATAACAGCAATAACAAAGAATATCAACAGTTTTCCCACTGGAGGGTCAGTTATAAGTTATAAAAATGCTATACTTAGGGTTAATTTTAATAGCAAAAAGATACTTAATTTATAAAGCATTTTATTTTTAATAATTAAAATGATATATTATAGCATTGTGTTGTCATTATAAAGCACAATCCAGTCAACCACAGTTTGTAGTGATCCTATGAATGATGAATCTGAATCTGGTCCTATACTGTGTCATCTTAATTATCTGACATACTTGAGCCCATTGCTGCAGTCACTGTGTCAATGCAGCTGCTTCTTTTTATTATCTTCCACTCTAAGGATTCCACTTCTAGTATTTTAACAGTGCTCCTATATTGTTTACAGAGATTGTCAAAGGCCAATTATTTCAGAAGGGGATGGTCAATCCTTCTTAGTCTGTATAAATCTGGAAGCTCCGCTGAAACCTGTTCACCAAGGGTGACCCACTGGTTTTTAAATACTTGTGGCCCAGCTTCCAGAATCACAGCAGCCAGCAAGTCACTCAAGTACAGCAAACTGACAGATAAGTGCTGCATTCAAAAGAGCAAATTATGAATGAGCAAACATGATAGGTGCTGTCAATATGACTCATAGCGACCCTATGAACAAAAGACCTGAACCCTGTTTTATTCTGTGCCATCCTCAAAAAAAAAAAAAAAAAAAAAGATTCCAATACAGCAGTCACCATACCAATCCAAAGAGCACTCTAGCTGCACCCTCTCCAAGACATAGCTGGTTGTTCTCTTGGCCATCAATGGGATGGTTCAGTGCTCTTCTCCAATAATATAACTCAAAGGAATCAATTCTTTTCCTGTCATCCTTATTCATTATCCAGCTCTCAGATGTACAGCAAGTAACTGGAAAGACTATGGCTCCAATTAGACTCCCCTTAGCTCTCAAACTGACATCATTACTCCTCAATAAGGAGCACTACACAAGTCACTCCTCTTCAATACAGCCAAGTGGCAGATAAATGTTGTACCCCTAATAAAAGTATGGGATGCTTCAGAAATTTGCATATCATCCCTGTGCTAGGGACATGCTATTTTTTTCTATATCATTCCAATTTTAGTATATGTACAGGTCAAAGGAGCACATTATAGCATCACAAAGTAGAAAAAAGAATACAAATGAAAAGATGCATTGAGTAAAGTCTGGAAGGATTCCTACCATAAAGTTATGTATGAAAAACATAGATAAGGCATCCCTACCTTCACATGTGCATAGTTGTGTCATCAACCAGGAAACTCAAGGAATATTCACATCCTTACTGAGTCATCACATAGGCATGATTGACTGAATCTCCACTCCCACCCTTCAAGCTAGGCTTACATGGTCTTTTTGGCCAGCCCAGCCCTGACTTGAGTAGCCTCATTAGCATTAATCATCAGGTATGGTCACACATCTCTAAGATATTACAATTACAGAGGAAATTCCAAGATTTTGGTGCCAGTCTTCTAGTAATGTTAAATACTTCACTCCATTGCTAACTTGCCAAGAGTGTCCATGTCTGCTTGAGAATAAAGCTTTCCTCCTCCAAAATAATGAGCTAGAATCACGACTTACGTGACATGACTAATGTGACCACTCTCTTTATATGACAGGCCAGACATTGAAGAAACAAAGAGAACAAAGTAAGGGGAAAGGTCAAACAAAGTGAGGCCAAGGTAGGGAGCCCAGAGCTATGGATCCCTGTCAGCAGGACACGGTCCTCAGCAGGGACTTTTCCCCAGAGGCTGGTGACAAGCAGTAGAGAGCTAAGCTGCCAACCCAAAGGCAATTCAAATCCCCCAGTAGCTCTGTGACAGAAAGATAAGCAATTAATCCCCTGTAATTTATGGACTCTGAAACTTAGTGGAGGGTCAGGTATGAATAGGTTTCAATGGCAGTAAGTTTTTTAGTTGAGTGACTGAGGATGAAAGTATACTCACTGCTTTATAAAAAGAGGTTCTTTCAATGAGGAAATAGCCAATTTTGATGTTTGGAAAAAGTCTTAAGAGAAAATAAATGATGCACACTACAAAACACCTCCTAAGGAATTAGGAAATGAGGTCTACCAAATGTTCAAAAAAAGGGGAAAAAACAAAACCGAACCCAGTGTTCCCAAATGGACACAGAGACTTTGGGTGACCCTGCACCGGGGTTTAAGGCTGTAAACACCAGCAAAGCTGACAACTCCATCATTCTGGCAAACACTTGCTGGTAGATTCATATTCAGACTTAATCTTTTGCTTAGCAGTTCAACATGTAACCTGCTCCTTAACCACCAGAACTCCTTCCGATTCCTTAATATTGAAGCCAACGTCTGGCCATGTCAGCAAAGGTGGATTTCATTCCAAAAGGCAACTACCAAAAAGCAAACAGGACTGACTAGCCTTTTCTTTCAAGAAAAACCCTTAGGGGGTGCCCTCTCTGTTCTCAGGGCCTCAGAGCTTTTCAGACATTGTATTTTATTCAGTTTAATCTTGGAGAGGTTAAACTGCTGAATTAAAATGACTATGCATTTTAGACTTCTTTTACTTTTTTTTGCCTTTATCATTGGCATCCTGGTGAAATATGCACTTTGTAAACTAAACTTCCTGCTTCATCATTATCAAAAAGGGGGGGTGGGCAGGGAGAAAAGCACAATAATGAATGAATGAATGGAAATCCAAAGTCTCTGTAAATTTTCATTGAAATTAAAAAATGATTAAAAAAAAACAACCCAGCTAACATCACTCCAGTCTTCTATTTTCTGTTTCCTGATTAATTAGGAAAAACCAGCTTGCCAGACCTAGCCGGAAAGCTGGGGAAGGACTTTGGAGTTAGAAGTCCCAGCTCTAGCACCACCACTCCTGCCTGAAGTGCCTGTGGGGCTAAATCAAGCAGGAAGGGAAGCCTGGGAGTTGTCCTCAAACACCTCTGAAGCAAGAGAGATGAGGCCCCTCATAGAAGAACATGGCACTGGAGCCAAGCACAGCATTTGGAGAAAGTGTAATCTCTAGATTAAAACCAAAGAGAAACTAGTGAATGAGAGCAGCAGACAAGGTCAGGGTAAAATCCTATCAGGTTCATTTGTTCTGCAGCTCTGTTTTAAAAAATAGTATCTAATGAAAGAACAACACTGGAACTTCTGGCTAAAGGTTTTCACAGTAGCGGTTCCCTTTGTCCAGAGAGACAGCTTTCACCTGCAGCAAGCTGCAAAGGGACTGGGCCCCTGGCACCTAAGGGATCAGCAATTTCCCCAGGTATTGAGATTTTATGAAACATCTTTTAGGGAAAGCACTAAATAATTCCCTCCCCACCCCCCAATGAAGATGCTGCTTTAATTGAACTTAGATGGGAAAATAATGTGTTGTTGATTTGTTTTTTACATATGCATTCTTTTATTTTTTTTATTTTCTACTAGTTTATTTACAAAATTTGAAAACATTGTTAAATCCATCTAGTGAGCCTTTGTTATTCATAGCCTATTCATTGTTGCTACAGCCAATTTCCTTTCTGTTAGTTTAAACTAAAAGTAACAGATAGCTTATTTGTGTAAATGGCTTATTGTCTAACAAGTTACACTTTTTAAGCAAATGTATTTCAAAAGAATTTTCTGTGTGTGAGAAATGTGTTTGTCTACAAAGAATATAAAAATCTCTACATTTCACTTTCTATTTTATGTATTTATTTGTTGGGTTTTTTTTGGTTTTTGGGTTTGTTTTTTTTTTTTACAATTAGCTAGTAGTAATTTTATGTTCAACAAAGATAAAGTTCACTTTGGCAAAAAAACCAATGTAAACACAAATTCATTTCCTTTTTAGCTAAAACAAAACTAATACTCACACATGCTGAAAATTAGAGTATTAACTGTGTCTGGCCTAATGACTATGTGGAATTACAAAAGTTTGCAATGAGGCACGCCAAGGACCCACAGGGAGTAAAAAGAATTAATAGAAAAAATGGCCAGGAAGGCAGAAGTCTGAGCCCAAAATGCTGTGGCCTCAAGCTGTAAGGCTGGGGATGGTGGGGGGAACACCTGGGAAGACGGAGATAAGGAAATGGAAGGAAATCCAGACTAAGATGTTCTACAGGTTCAAGCAGCTAACAAAAATTTGGTGGGGGGTGGTTTCTTGTTTGTTTTGAAGGCCAAGGTTACAAACACAGTAGTATTTTCTTTTTAATAAGCTAAGGGAAGGCAAGGAGCCCTGGGAGAAATCCAAGGGCAGAGAAGAAAAGAGTAGGAGGGGAGGCCTAGGGGACAGGACATAAAGATGCCTGGAAAATTGCCCTTTCTTGGAGGAATTCACCAGGGCATCTCATTGCTAAAACTCACCGACTGCAGGAAGTAGCCGATTTGTGCCAGACACACGTCTGGAGTGGGAGGCAGGAGACTGTGCCCAGCTGACTCACAGAGAGGCGACCTCGCGTCACCAGACGGAATCCTGAATTAAAAGGGAGAACGTGAGACGTACTGAGGGCCAAGTGGCTGCCTGGCACCTGGACTCTTCTATCTATGGACAAACAGCCTGTGCTGGTTAAGAGTTCCACTGCCTGCCTCCACCTCCACCACACCCCAACACTCGACTCATGCACTCGGTACAGTCGGCAAAGGAAGAGCTCCTCCGAGTCTGCAGACAATCTTGTTAAATTTTAAGTTTAAGTAGAATGGATGGCTACAACCTGGAGAAGTGAACTGAGGGTGATTGCCTACTGAAGTCACCACCGAGTCTCCGCGCTTTTCACCTACGCGCATTACACCTTGAGGTACCCAGAGCATTTCACCACCTTATCCACTCACACCCCCCACCCCCAGATGCATAACCCATCTCCGCAAGAGCTAAACCAGTGCAGGCCCAGAGCATCTTCCTCACTGGATCCCGGAGATGAAGGTGCCAGGGAGAGGCAGGTGGCGGCTCGCCTTCGCCGCACTCCCCGCCCCTCCCCACGCGCATTCCCAGCCCGCAGCCCCCTTGCGCTCTCTGCCTGACCTCCTTCTCGCTCCCTACCGGGCAACCTGCGCTCTTTGCCCAGGCTCCCCTGCAATCCCTGCCCGGCACTCCGCGCTTCCTGCCCAGCCCTCCCCCCACCCCTGCGCGCTCCCTGCCCCGCGCGTGCGCTCCCTGCCTGACCTCACCCCGCGCTCCTTGCCCCGTCCTGCGCACAATCCTTGCCCAATCCCCTCCAGCACCTCAAGGCCCCTGACCCAAAGAACTTTTCTTACACCACATCCTCCCAGCTAAGGGTGGAGTAAGCTCGCGCCCGCAGGTTAAATGGGGACATTAATAAGGCAGGCGACAAGAGAGCGAGCCCTCAACTAAATGGAAATCCAGGACCGAAAGCAGAAAGGCGCCACACTCACCTCGCATGGGAACAGCTTAGGTCCTCTGCACCCCCTTTCTCACAGTGACACCAGTGACAATGACCCTGCGGCCGGAGGAAATGGCAGCTTTGGGCTCTAGGACAGAAGGGCGCCCCTCCTAAGATTTAAATAAAGAGACGAAGGGCGTGGGCTCCAGGTCAAAGCAGGGCCCCGCCCAGGCTGCGGTCTCCAGCTGAGCACTGGTCATCACCCTTTGGCCTTGCCCTTCCCCTTCCTCATCCGGATTCTGGCCGGTTCCAATCCTCAAGGTACACCTCTGCCAACACCCTCAGAACCCTCACACTCTACTGACTTCCTCCTGAGAAGTTGTAGGATTTGTGAATCATTTGAAGACAGCCCAGTTACTCATTAAACCACTCTACCACAGATTAGATCTCTCAGCTGTCTCTCTACCTGTTTTACTGCCAAGGAAATTGGAGCCAGGAGGAGCAAACACCCAACAAAGGTCACAGGACTGGAGTGGGAGCCCTTGTCTGTCAGAAGGTTCAGTCCCACTCCCTTTCCTGAAAGCACCAAGGACAAATTAAAGAAATGAAGAACCTGCTGAAAAGGGACGCTGTGGGTTTCAGGGTGAATGTCTTCTCTCACTACTCTAAAGGGCCCTCTTGGCAGTAGGAAACACATAGACTATTATGGAGACTGATTTTGGAATTTAGATGCACTGTTATCAATTGTGCTTAGCCTTACATGTTCATATCCT
>NW_006400089.1:1730039-1733293 GCF_000299155.1 Elephantulus edwardii | reverse complement strand
CACACTGACAAAGGAGATTAATCAGAACTGGCTTTGACAAGCACTGTGGCAATTGGACAATTAAAACAGACATGGGGGGAGGGGAAAGAAGAAAGAACTGGGGATGAGGGTGGAGAAAACAGTGCAACAATGAATGAATGAAAACCCAAAATCTCTGTAAACGTTCATTAAAACTAATAAAATTTAATTAAAAAATAAAAATAAACATTTACAGAGAAAAAAAAAGAAATGAAGAACCAAGGAATGAGGATTCTCTGCTGTGTGTCCCTCATCTCTTTGGAATTCATTTTATCTTTGAGGACCTTCCTGAGCTAGGGAACTCTTCAGTTGGGGTGGGGGGAGCTCTGGTGGCTTAGTGTAAGGAGTTGCACTGCCAACCCAAAGGCAATCAGTTTGAATGCACCATCTGCTCTGTTGTTGTTAAGTGCCAATTGAATCGTAGGCAACTCATAGCAAGCCTGTGAATGAAAGTCCTCAACACTTGTGTGACTTTCATCCTTTCTCCAGGTTCATAGGGTTTCTGGAGGCAAGCTATTATGGAAGTGGATGCCACCCTGCTTCCAAGCTTCTTTAATCAGGGAGCTCCACCAAACACTGTCCGCTATGAGTAACCATCAAAGTATTTGACACATAAGTGTCACGGTGTTCAGCTTCACTGTAGCCACAAGTTACCTCTGTGCGGCAAGTGGACACACCAGGGCTATACGACCTAGAAGAATGTTTGAACAAAAACAATGAAAAACAGACCTGAGGGTTGGGGATTAGAAGTCATCCACCTTTGTCTTGGTAGCATTACTTTCTTTCCACTAGGCCGAGTGATCTCTCTCTATGTTGGTTTTGTTGTTAAGTGCCATTGACTTGTAGGCAACTCGTACTAACCCTACGAACTGTGAGAGGAAAATGGACAGTTTCCTCTTTTGCGAGTTACTAGCTCTAAAAACCCACTGGAGGGTCAACTATGAACCAATTCCAATAGCATGCTACTTAACAACCACATCAGTAGGGGTGGAGGGTAAAAGAACCTGAACCATCACCCCTGGTTCAGAGCAAAATGGAACCCAGAATGGAAAAGGGACTCTTTGGATGCCATTCAGCCAAGTCAAAAAGCACTACCGTGTCTTTAATCCAGGCCCACTCAAGCTGATCAGTCACTACCTGCCTGTGAAGGGGTCTGTCTGTAGGTGTCCACTTTTACTTGAAGGGGAGATGCAAAGACTATCCCAGGCATTTTTATGTTTACAGAAAAATAAAATGCAATCTTCACATGAACTTTTCGTGCAAGTACTGTGAGTGAGAAGCAGATCTATGTCCAAGGCTGGCTGTTTCCATTTCTCTCAGTCTTAATCATCAAGAGAAAAAAGTACAAGTGTTTCTCAGGCAATTAGGCCTTCTAAAAAGACATGTACAGGGCCTCTGAACACACAGTTTAGGAACGCAAGTGCCCACAGGCCTTCTAGAACTTCCACAGAGTTCTTAGATGCTTGTGTCTTCCAGGGATGCTCTGGCTTGATTTGCTTCTTTATAGATCAATCAATATCTCAGACAAAGGATTCATACATTCCAGAGGAGTACCACTGAGTCCACTTTGACTTACAAAGACCACTCAGTGTCCAAATACAACCATGTTCCCCTTAATAGAGTGGCCAAAAAATGGTCTCTGCTGTACTCCTAAAGTTTGAGTTCTTCCTTCTGCTGAGTAAAACAGCATAATAAGAATCAAGGTTTTTCTAAGTGCACAGAGGAAAAAGTTTACTAGGAAAAACGCTTTGCAAAGTAAGAGTCATAAAAGGAAGCAACAAAGCTAATCCATGACTCATCATAGAAAAGAATTGTTTGGGCTTACAAAGACTTAGGTGACAAAGGGCTTCATGTTTATTGGAACAAAGAATTCTGGGAAATGATCCCTATAGGAGGGGTGGTGACATTCAAGTGTGCACCCAGCTGCATCTTCCAGATGGACATAAAAGCTTCAAGAAATCTATTATTATGGAATGTTATGTATATGTTGTGTAGCAATAGCCTCTGGTTCTGTTCTCCTTTGTAGTAAATAGCTTTACTTCCTCCTTCGGAAAGTCAGCTCGTGGGTAGTCATGAGTAGTCATGCCCCAGGAACTGATTCCAACTGATTTTGTTTCAGATCATATTTTCAGGAAGTTACCTCTTAACATCAAGAAGACAAAAAAATTCTCACCCCTGGACCAATCAGCAACATTATGTTGTTGTTGTTGTTGTTGTTACCCACCATCCAGTGTGAACTGAGCTATTGTTGACCTCCCAGTGGATTTTCAGAGGTTGTAAATGGAATGGGAAGAGATTGTTCATTTCTCCCTTGGAGCAGCTGGTAGATTAGAACAACACACCTTAGGGCTGGCAAGTACAGCTCCTTACCACTAGGGCACAATAGAATACTGATGTTGTCAATGATTTTATCTTACTTGGAGCCACAATCAGCAACCATGATAAGGGCAGTCAGGAAATTAAAAGATGTGGTGCATTTGGAAAATCTGTCCTCATGATGCTAGGGAGCAATGATGTCAGTTTAAAAACTAAGTGCACCTAATTCAAGCCATGATCCTTTCAGTTACTTGTTATGCATCTGAAAGTTGTACAGTCAATTCCTTTTAGTTATGTTGTTGGTGTATTGAATATCACATGTACTGACAAAAGAACAAACAGACATGGCTTAAGAAAGTACAGCCAGAGTGTTCCTTAGAGGTAAGGATGGTGAAACTGTCACATATATTATGGGCAAGTTTTAAGGAGGGGCCATTCCTTGGAAAGAAACATCACTCTTGTAAAAAACAGAAGGTCAGAAAAAAGAAAGGAAGACTCTTGCCACACCTGCCTTGCCAGCTGCACGGTCTACGGCATCAGTGTGACAAGCGATGCGTGACTATAGGCTGCCAGGGTCCTCAAAGGTTGAGCTGAAGCCCGGATATTTGTGGAGATGTCTCACGCAAATTCTAGGGTTGAGTCAGGATTATAAAGTGTTCTGGGGAATGGGGTCTATTGTGTTTAGTTACTTTCTCCATCTGTTTTACTTTTCTTCCTCAAGTGTTTCTGCAATTCCAGAAAGTCCTGGAAAGTCAGAGAGCACTGTGAGTAATCATTACTTAGAAGAAAGGCTGGATGTTCCTGGAAATAGGGGGCAACCAAATCTAGTTGAAAGAATTCAGAGCATTGAATACTTCATTGAAAATATATTAAGAAATATTTCTGTAAATGAATCAGATAACACACCCTTTGCTATGCTT
>NW_006400089.1:1718373-1729588 GCF_000299155.1 Elephantulus edwardii | reverse complement strand
CTGTTTGCGTCAGCTGTTTCTTACAACAGCAAATGTTAGCTTTTTCAAAGTAAATGTCATGTATCTGGCATAGTGACAAGAAGGATTGTATAAAAGGTTCATCTATACTCAGTAAAGTTGGCAGCATCACAATCTCTCTCTGGTGTTGTGTTGTCTGTCCCTCCGAATCCGTTCCCACCTGACACCTTCACCACATCCCTGGGTCGGTGTCGAGACCGCTCACATCCCAGTCTGCGACAGACTCTCAACAAGATGAATTGACACGGTGACTGTAACATTGGACTCTAGTACATCAGGCATAGTGAGGTTGGCATAGGATACAGCACGGTTCAGATCCATTGTTCACAACATGATAGCACCTACTAACAATGATAGTCTATAAAGAACAATACCAAGTGAGAATTACAAACCACCTGATATTATTGAAGAACAGAGTTTAAAGTCATTACATTATATCAGGACAGGGTAGGGGTGAAGTCCATTGGTTAGCCTTTTACTGGCCTATATCATCTTTTGTTGAAGTGATTAGAACTCACAGACACCTTAAAATCCTTGCTTGCTATTTTGATTTTGGATGTAGCTGTATCTACTGGTAGTTCAATTCTTCCACTCTTGTATCACTCTCTTTTTTTCTTTTCTATAGCATGCTGGAGTAGCTACATTTTTTTTTTATTTAAAAAAAAAAGGAAGAAAGAACTTTGCCTATTTCTGTGCCATCCTATTCATATTCTCTATTATGCTTAACCCCATTGTTCTAGTTACTGTGTTAGTCTATCTTGCTGAGGCTTTTCCTTGCTTTCTCTGACCCTCCACCTTTCCCAGTACAACGTCTTTTTCCAAGGTCTAGCCCCTCCTAACAAAGCATGTGGATGAAGTTTCACCATCCTGTCTCTAAGGGGCACCCTAGCTACACTTTCACCAAGACGTATTTGTATTTGTTTATTCTTTTGACAGTCCAAAGGATATTCAGAACTCTTCTCCAACATTGCAACTCAAAGGTATTGATTCTTCATCTGTCTTAGTCATTATCCAATTTTGACATCCATAGGAGTCAATTGAAAAGAACAAGGCCGTAGCTTAAATCTGATGCACCTTATAGTCTTTACACTAACATCATAACTCTTCCCGCTTTTTAGCATCTTGGGAGGTCCTTGACAACAGATTTTCCCAATGCAAAATGATTTTTCTTTCTTTTTTTTTTATTTTGCTTTGTTTTGAAACTCAAGATACTAAGGTCTTACAAATGTCCCTGAAATGTGTTGGCGTTAACTAAGATGTTTACCAATTGTTTTTTTGAGGTGAATTATGAAATCAGTTTAGGAAGTATCAGGAAAACACTAGACAAATAGGATCAAATCCCAAAAAGAAGGCTGGCCTGCCCACCACCTTCCATCTTGTTTCTGAACACTCAAATTCATTCTCAAAGCATTTTTTCTTCACCTTTGTTTACCCTGCTAGGAACAGGGTCTCCTTCCCCTATTTAGGTCTCCACTTAAAAGTCATCTCAGAAAGCCTTTGCCAGGCCCTTAGTGCCCCACTCCTAGTGTGTTATCACATCAGCTTTTTCAGATTTTTTTTCCATTGAAATTTTTCTAGAGAATTGTGACATTTTACTGACATAGTCACAGATAATAAAGTTATCTCAGGAAGATCTCTAGTGTCTTCCTAATTTTCATATAGTTTTTACAAAACTAGGATTTGTGCTGCAACCAAAAGGCATGTGGTTCAAATTCACCTGCTGCTCCTTGGGAAGAAGATAGTTAATCATCTCCCATATGATTAACAGCCTCTTCCCACTGGAAGATCCATTGAGTTGGCTCTGACTCAATGGTACATAAAAGTATAGTATAAAAGTACAAGTGGGACATTGACACTGACACTGATACAGTTCCAATCTTATTCCTCAAATTCATATGTATTCATTGTGTATGTGATACTACCACAGTCAAGTGTGTGACATTACCACACTCAAGACATTGAACATCACTGATGGATGCTGTGTACTTCCTTTGATAACCCCTGCCCTCCTCACAGCTCTTCATATTCGGCTCTTTTTCCACATCTAGACTCGCATAAACTACAGCCTTTGGTGTGAATTATATCTCAGCATCAAGAAAATAAAGTTCCTCACTATAGGACCAATAGTCAAAATTATGATATCTGGAGAAAGGATTGAAGCTGTCAATGATTTCATCTTCCTTGGATCAACAATAAACACCCTTTGTACCAGCAGTCAAGAAATCAGAAGACATGTTACGCTAGGTAAGTGTGCTGCCAAAGGACCTCTACAAAATGCTGAAGAGCACTGATGTCAGTTTGAAAACTAAGATGCACCTGATTCAGCACATGGTCTTCTCAATCACCTGCTATATATTGGAGAGCTGAATAATTGATAAGGTTGACAGAAGAATTGATGCCTATGAATTGTGGTATTGGAGATGATTCCTATATATCCCATGGACTGCCAAAATAACAAATACGTCTTAGAGAAGGTACAGCTTTGTTTTTGTAGCTAGGCAAGTCTATTCCTTGGAAAGGGGCATAATATCTGGAAAGGTGGAGGGAGGGTCAACAAAGGAGAGGAAGGCCCCCAATGAGATGAATTGATATGGTGACTTCACCAGTGGGCTCAAATGTGTTGGAGATGATGAGGGTGACACAGGTTAGGGCAGAGTTCAGGTTGGCTGTTCATAGGACCTCTATGAATTATACTCGATGGCACC
This sequence comes from Elephantulus edwardii, assembly GCF_000299155.1. Taxonomy (NCBI): domain Eukaryota; kingdom Metazoa; phylum Chordata; class Mammalia; order Macroscelidea; family Macroscelididae; genus Elephantulus; species Elephantulus edwardii. The sequence continues at coordinate 1,726,865 of NW_006400089.1, read as the reverse complement.
TAACAACAACAAACCCTGGTAAGTTTAGGAATAAGGATGAATTGGTAAATGAATAAGGATTGCAGAAGAAAAATGGATGCCTTTGAAATGTGGTATTGGAGGAGAGTATTGTCAGAACCAACAGTTTAGTCCTGGAAAAGGTGCAGCCACACTGTTCCTTGGTGGCAAGGATGGTGAAGCTTCATCTCACATACTTTGGACCTGTTGCTAGTAGAGGTTATTCCTTGGAGAAGGACATTTTTCTTGGAGAGGTGGAAAGATGATGAAAGAGAGGAAGACTTTCAACCAAGTGGATTGACCCAGTGACTGCAGCAATGGGCTCAAGTGTGTCAGAGATTGTGAGGATAGCAAAGGATAGGAGAGGGTTCAGATCAATTGTGGTACTCGATGACACCTAGCAATAACAACAACAAACCCTAATAATTAATCTGTCCAAATAGAAATAGAAAACTTTTCTATAATTTCATCATTTCATTCAAAGAAACATAAAGACTTTTGCATATATCCCTGGAGATTTGTCCAAACTATGTATATGTGTAGTTAATTGTTTATATTGCTGTTATATTCCATGGTTCTGGATTTGCAACCATTACTTTAACCATTCACTGGTTGAATGACATCTGGACAATTTCCAATTTATGAATAAAACTGCTATGATCATTCAAGTACAACTTTTCATGTGAACATAGGTTTTAATTTCTCTGGGATAAATGTTTGAGTGGAGTCACTGGGTCTTATGCTGTATGTTTTTTGATTAGATAAGGGAACTCTGGTGCTGTCATCCTTAAGGAGTTATGCAGCTAACCTAATGGTTCCGTCTCTCTGAAAGTTCAAATCTACTACCTCTTTGTAGGAGAAAGATGGACAATCTCCCCCAGTGTGATTTATGGACTTAGAAATGGTTTGGAGAGTCAATAATGAATTGGTTCCAACTGCACAGCAATGAGTTTGAGGTTTTTTTTGTCATCAGTCAGAAAGAAGTACACAGGTGGTTTCTTTTTATTCTACTTTGAGGCGTTGGTTATGATTAAAATTGTTTTGAACAGTTTATCAGGTTATACATTTATGGTTCAGTTCTATTCTACACCTTCCCCCCCCCCTTTTAATTTGGAAAGTGAAAAAAACGGAAACAAACCTTCAAGTATTTGTTGAGCACACAGCCTGTGTGATAATTAGTTTTACACATCACTTTGAGGATGAGTTAGAAGACATTTAGTACACACATATATGATCAGTCAGATCATCATAGAAATTAGCTCTGTCTGATTCTTTCCACTCTAAGGCCTCCAGGAAAGACACAAGTTTCCTTAGGAAGAGCTGCAGACATCTGCTGTAGAGCTGCCTTGCCAGCTTCCTGCCCTTCAAAAGTGCTCATTGCCTGCTGTCCCACCCTTCAGATGGCAGACCTGCCTGGCCAGTTCCCACAGACACCAGGCCAATTGCAGGAACTCTCTTAACATATAGCCCATTCTGGTTGTTTTTCCAGCAAAATCTGACTTACAAATTCAATCCTGTGCAAAGCACAAAGTACACAAAAGAAATTGGTGTAAGGGAAATTGACCTCGTGTTGGAGCTAGGCTAACTGAGAAGCAGGAGCTATGAATCCACTAGTGGCTCCATGAGAAAAAGATGGACAATCTCCTCAGATGCACTGTACAGTCTCTTAAAATCCACAGGAAAGTCAGCCATGAGTTAGTTTTGAATTAGAGATTGTTTGGGTTGTTGGGTTGGTTGTGTTTTTTTGTTGCGTTTTTTTTTTTTTTTAAATTTTGTGATTTTAACAAAAGTTTACAGAAAAGTTGGATTTTCATTCATTCTTTATTGCACATTTTCCTCTCTCACTCCCTTCTCCCTTTCCCAGTTAACTTCCTTTCTCTCTTCTAAATATTCATTTATTGTGGTGCATTTCCTCCTTTGCCCATTTCACACACACACACACACACACACACACACACACACACACACACATCTTGGATCCTAGCATCCTCTATCACCTCTGGAGTCGCTAGCCATCTCTGAGTCCCTTGCAAAGCACAAAAGAACCCAACTTCATGGTTGTTGTTGTGTACTGTAGAGTAGGAACTGACCCATAGCTGACCCTTCAGTGGGTTTTCAGAGGTAGTTAATCAAATGGGAGGAGAATGCCCATCTTTCTTCCGCTAATTTCAGTATGCATATTATTTTATTTCTGTAACCTTGCTGACCTTGCTCTGTTCTGATGACTGCCTCTTGGTCCAAGTAAAGGTTTCACATAAGCACAATCAAATGTTCTGAGATTCCCATTCTTCTCAGAGTAAGCCATAGCTTGTTGTGATCCACACTGTCAAAAGCCTTTTATGTAGTCAATGAAGCACTGATAGATATTCTTCTGGTACTCTCTGCTTTCTGCCAAGATTCACCTAACATTACCTGTAATATCCCTAACTCAGCCTGCACATCTGGAAGTTTTCTGTTGATGCGCTGCTCCAGTTGTTTTTGGATAATTTTCAGCAGAATCTCGCTTGCAGGTGATATTAATGATATTGTTTAATAATTTCCAACCTCTGTTGGGTCACCTTTCTTTGGAATGGGAACAAATATTGATCTCTTCCAGTCAGTTAGCCAGCTGGCTCTCCTCTAGATTTCTTGGCATCCAGGGCAGTGTCTGTTTGTTAAAATATGTCATTTGGTATGCTGCCAACTACTGGAGCCTTGTTTTATGCCAATTCTTTCAGAGCAACTTGAACTTCCTTCTTCATCACTGCAGGCTCTTGCTCATTATTTCATGAAATTTTTGTGTCAGCCAATTCTTTCTGGTATAGTGACTCTGTATACTCCTTCCATCTTCTTTTAATGCTTCTTGGATCATTTAACACTCTAACCAAAGTATTCTTAAGTATTGCCACTTGTGGCTTCAATTTGTTTTTCAACTCCTTCAGCTTAAAAAAAGCTGAACGAGTTTGGCCCTTTTGATTTTTTTACTCCAGCTCTTTGCACATTTTATTCTAGTATCTTGCTTTGTCCTCCCAAGCTGCCCTTTGAAATTTTCTGTTTAGGTCTTGATTTCTTCCTTTAGCTTTGGCTTCTCAGCACTCTAATGCACAATTCAGAATCTTGTAATGATCCTTTGTTTTCTTCATGGATGATATTCTTGATATCCTGCCACAGCTCATTTGGCCTACACTCATTGGTGCTCAAGGCCACAAACCTGTTCCGGAGATGGTTTTGAAATCGAGTGGGATAGACTTAAAGTCAAATTTTGTTTCCTGTAGATTTAATTTTCCTCAACTTCAGCTTGAACTTGCATATGAGCAGTTAGTTGGTGGTCTCTTCCACAATCAGCTCCTGGCCTGGTTTTCACAGCTGATATTGAGCTTCTCCAGCAATTCTTTCCACAAATGTAATTGATTTGATTCCAATGCATACCGTCAGGTGAAATCCATGTGTATAGCGAACATCTGTGTTTCTTTTATGTATTTGCAATGAATAAATCATTGAATGTGCAGATTTCCATCATTTTATCTCTCCTCATTTCTGTCACTGAGTCCATGTTCTCCAGCTACTGATCCTTCTTCCCTGTTCCCAACTTTTGTGTTCCAGTTGCCCATTATTGTCAATGCATCTGGATTGCATGTTCTATAGGTTTCTGACTGCAAAAGTTGGTAGAAATCTTCCATTACCTCTTCTTTGGCTCTAGTTGTCGGTTCATATATTTGAATGATAGTGGTATTCACTAGACTTCCTTGTATACGTATGGATATTACCCTATCACTCACCACATTGTATTTCATGATGGATCTAGAAATGACTTTTTAAATTAGGAAACCAACCCCATTTCTCACCTTTTCATCACCTGCATAATAGATCATATGATCATGTGATTCAAAATGTCCCGTGCCAAAACATCTCACTTCACCTATACCTAGTATGTCAATATTTATGCATTCCATTTTCTTAACAACGTTCAATTTTCTTACATTCATGCATCTCACATTCCATGTTCCAGTCACCAGTGTCTGCTTACAGCTGTTGTTCCTTCTTTGTGTTTCCCTTTCTGACATCTCAGTCTCAATTGCCATGCCAGTCTAAGTGTTCTATTGTTCATAAGGTTTTTGAAGGCCTGTTATTTCGGAAGTGGATGGCCAATCCTTCTTCCTAGTCTGTCTTAATTTGTGGTTTGTTTTTGTTTGTTTTTATAATAGTATCTGACAGACAAGCATTTAACAGAAAAGATGTGTTTTAAATAATCAGTTACTATTAATCTGAATTAAGTGTTCAGCTGATAACTAGTATGTCATGAAATGTTAACTATGAAGACAAACCAACAGTAAAAATTATAAGCATCCATTTTAAGCCAAAAAGGAGCAGTAAGCTATAGTCTTAATTATACTAATATTTTGGAGTATTGACTCCTTTGTGTTTTGGTGCTGGAGAAGAGTATTGGACTGTCAAGAGAAACAAACAAGTCTGTCCTGGAGAAGGTGAATCCAGGTTGATCCTTGGAGGCAAGGATTTTGAAGCAACATCTCACATACTTCGGGCACGTTGCCAGAAGGGACCAGCCACTGGAGAAGGACCTCATGCTGGAAAAAGAGAGTCAGGGCAAAGGAAGAAAGCCCTGCATGAGATGGATTGCCACAGTGACTAGGGCAAAGAAGGTAGGTGTTTGGAGACAGTAAGACAAGCTCAGGATAGAGCAGGGTTCAGAGTTATTGTGCATACGATCACTATGAGTCACAAGTGACTTGATGGCTTATAACAATTGATCTATGCCTTTTATTGCCTTTTCTCTTAAAGTTTCCATTGTATCTTTCCTATTCCTTCACCCCACACCACTCCTACATCTACTCTCTAATTTCTACCTTTTGTTACCAATAGATGATAACCTTGATATCATCTCACTGGTCTTCTGTCATTAGTATTCAATGCATCAAATCCATCTTGATATAGTTTTTAAATTCAAGTGGAATAAACTCAAGGAGGTATTTTGTATTAGACAATTAATACAGTCTGTAGCTAGGTTTTGGTGCTTCCTGGGTCATTAATGGTTTTACTCATGACATTTATCTTATTGCAACTAGAGGTTTCTTTAGTTCTTTCAGCTTGAAGAATACTGAGTGAGGGGTTTTTTGGTTTGTTTTCTAACTCAAGCTCATTGCAAATATTGTTATAATACTTTGTTTTGCCTGCTCAAACTGCTCTTTGAAATCTTCTGTTTCTCTTCCTTACTTCAGCAACCAATGTTCTAGTGCAAGTATCAGTCTCTTGTGGCATCCACATAAGTATTTTCTTTTGCCCTGGTCTTTGTAATGTCTTACTTTCTTCATGGATAATAGCCATATTGCCATCCCACAACTCATCTGCCCTTCAATCATTAATTTTCATTTCCTTTAAACTATTCTTGTTGCTATTATGCGCCATTGAGTTGATTCTGACTCATGAAGACCCTATGTACAACAGCTCTGAATCCTGCTATAACATGAGCCAGTTTCATCGTCTCTGACACACCTGCCCATATTACTTCAGCCAATCCATCTCATCCAGAATCTTTCTTTCTTGTGCTGTCCCTTCACCCTTCCAGGCATGCTGTCCCTCTCCAAAGACTCATCCCTCCTTTAACATGCCCAAAGCATGTCAGACAGAGCATCAAAATTCTAGCTTCCAAGGAGTGGTCTGGTTTCAGCTTATCTGAGACAGATCTGTTTGTTCTCTTAGCAATCCGTGGTTTAGCAATTTGAATTTAGCAATTCAAATATGTTGTTTGTTATATTACTGTAGTTGGAACAGATCCATTGCTTACCCTCTAGCAGGTTTTCAGAGGCAGCTAATCCCACTGGAGGAGACTGCCCATCCTTCTACCAGGGAGCAGTATACGACCTCAAACCACACACTTTATGGATTGCAATACAGCTGCTTGTCACTAGATCATCAGAGCTCCCTAATAATAAATATGCTGTTGTTGTTATGTGCGACCCTATGCACAACAGCCCTAAACTCTGCTCTGTCCTGTGCCAATCACACTGTCTCTGACACTCTCATCCTGATTACCCCAGTCACTGACTCAATCCACCTCATAGAGGGCCTTCCCCTTCTGCGCTGTCCCTCCACCCTACCAAGCATGATGCCCCTCTCCAAGGACCAGTCCCTCCTTACAATATGTCCAAAGTATGTTAGATGGAGCCTCAGAATCCTTGCCTCCAAGAGCCACCTGGTTTAACCCTTTCCAGGATGAATCTGTCTTCCCAGCAGTCCATGGTACCCTCAATACTCTTCTCCAGCACCACAGCTCAAAGGCATCAATTCTCCTTCTGTCCTCCTTAGTCATTGTCCAATTCTCATAGTCCATGGTATATTAGCAGGCCATGATATATTGTGGTGCTTCTCCAGCACCAAAACTCAAAGTCATTGATTCTTCTACTATTATCCTTAAGTTGTCCAGCTTTCTGATGCACAACAAGTAATTGCAAAGACCATGGCCTGGCTTAGTTTCTAGACTGACATCATTGCTCTTCAGTAATCTGATCAAGTACCTGACACCAGATTTTCCCAATGCAATTAGTCTTTTGATTTCCCAGCTGCTGGTACCAAAAGTATTGTTTGTAGAACCAAACAGGCTGAAGCTGTTAAGAATCTCAATGTCTTCACCATCTCTCATGGTGCTGCCAATTGACCAACTGGTGAGAATCTTTGGTTTCTGGAGGCTGATCTTCAATCTACATTGAAGACGGCAATCCTTGATCTTCTGCAGCAAATGCCTCATTTTCTCAGATTCAGCAAGCAAGATTGTGTTATCTGCATAATGAAAGATGTTGATGAATCTTCCTCCAATCCTAATGCTACATTCCTCCTCAAAGGGTTCAACCTCTAGGAAGATCTGTTTCACATATAAATTGAAAAGGTATGGAGATATGATGCATTCCTGGCATAAACCTTTCCTGATTTTGAACTATGCAGTGTTTCTTTGCTATATTCTGACAACTGCCTCCTCCTGTTTCACAAATAGGTTTGGCGTAAGCACAATCAAGTGTTCTGGGATTCCCAATTTTCTCAAAGATAGCCACAATTTATTGTGATTGACACAGTCAAATTCCTTTGCATAGTCAATGAAACACAGATAGACATTTCCCTGGTACTTATTGCTTTCTCCCAAGATCCATCTAACATTGGCAATAATGTCCCTAGTGACACAACCTCTTCTAAATCCAGCATGTATTCTGGTAGTTCTTTATTAATGTACTGTTCCAGTAATTTCTGGATAATATTCAACAGGAGTTTGCTAGGGTTTGAGCATGTTAAATTTTCATTATCATTTGTTTAAAGGACCTTTTTAATGTCATTTTAAAAAATTTCTTCTATAACTCAATCATGTTCTATCAGGGGATTATTATTCAGTGGATTGCTTTTTTAGGCTTTACTCTGCTGTCATTCATTTCTGTTGTTTTTATGAAAAGATACTTGGTATTATTCCAACTTTTTAAATTTGTTGAGGCTTGCTTTGTGTCCTAATATATGGTCAGTTATGGAAAGCCTACCATGTGCACTTGAAAAGAAACAAAACTGATTTTATTGAGTGTAATAGTCTGAATACATCCACAAGGTTGAGTTGGTTTATTGAATAGTTTACATCTTCTGCCTCTTTATTAAGTTACTTTTGAGTTGATCGATCCTTTGCTGAAACTAAGGAAGACCTGAAGTGCTTGCTGCAGAAGATCAAAGACTGTAGCTTTCAATATGGATTGAAGCTCAACATCAAGAAAACAAAGATTCTCACTGCTGGGCTGATTGGCAGCACTATAATGGATAGTGAAGATTGTTAACAGCTTTAGCTTGCTTGTCTCCACATTCAACACTCTGGTACCAGCAGCCAGGAAATAAAAAAACTAATTGCATTGGGAAAGTTAGCTGTCAGGAACCTATCCAAAGTACTGAACAGCAATAATGTCAGTCTGAAGACTAAGGTGCACCTGATACAAGCAATAGTCTTCACAATTTCTTGCTATGCATCACAAAGCTGGACAATGACTAGGGATGATAGAAAGAGAATTTATATGTTTGAGCTGTGGTGCTGGAGAAGAGTGTTGAATATATCATGGACTGCCAGGAGAACAAACACGTTCTTTCTAGAGAGAGTGAAGCCAAGCTGCTCCTTGGAGGTAAGAAGCCTGAGGCTTCATCTGACATACTTTGGGCATGTTGCAAGGAGCAACCATTCCTTGGAGAGGGACACCATACTTGGAAAGGTCGAGAAACAGAGAAGAGAGAGAGACAATCAATGAGATGCAGTGACTGGGGTGATGAGGGTAGGTGTGTCAGAGACAGTAAAGTCAGCACAGGATGGAGCAGATTTCAGGGCTGTTGTCCATAGGTCACTGAGTTGCAAGCGACTTGGTGACACCTAACAACAACAACAACAACAACAACAACAACAACAACAACAACATCCTTTGATGAGAGTCATGTGCTAAAGTTTCCTGCCACTCTTTTGGTTCTTTCTCTTCCTTCCTTCCTTTCTT
>NW_006400089.1:1697181-1717008 GCF_000299155.1 Elephantulus edwardii | reverse complement strand
ATTTGGTTGATATTTTTTTCTACCCTTTGATTTTTAGTCTATGGTTCTTCTTGTTTCTTTTTCAATTTCTTTCATAGTTTTTCATAGTCATCATCATCACAGAAGCCAAGGACGCTTCAGATATAAGCTATCAGATCAAGGGCTGGACAACGGGAGATCACTGTTGAAGGGAGTGGGTAGAAGTGGATGGGTATCCTAGTGGATGGTGGAGCAGGGAGATAAGTGGGAAAAGGCACATGTGCCAAAAGCAGGGACAACACTGATACTAATGGTTAACTCTACAATAAGGGATATATCTTTCACTTTTCTGTAAAATGCTGGTCTGTCTGATACTTCTCTGAATCAGAACATTCAGATTAAGACAGACTAGGAAGAAGGACTGGCCATCTACTTCTGAAATTGCAGGCCTCCGAAAATCCTATGTACAACAGAACACATGTAGAATAACAGAAAGGGCAACCGAGGTGGAGCTTTCAAGTATGGAAATACAAAGGAAGAGGAACAGTTGTAAGCAGATACTAGTCATTGGGACATGAAATGAGAGAACCATGAATGTAGGAAAATTAGATACTGTAAAGGAAGAAATGGAACGGATAAATATTGACATACTAGGCATTGGTGAGATGAGATGGACTGGCATGGGGCATTTTGGGTTACATGAGCGTACGATATATTACTCTGGAAAGGAAAAGGTGAGGAAAAATGGAGTTGCTTTCATAGTTAAGAAAGTCATTTCTAGATCCATTTTAAAGTACGATATTGTGACAGGATAATATCCCTACGCATACAAGGAAGGGCAGTGAATACAACTATCATTTAGATATATGCACCAACAACCAGAGCCAAGGAGGAGGAAATAAAAGACTTTTGCCAACTTTTACAGTCAGAGATCGATCGAACATGCAATCAAGATGCATTGATAATAATGGGTGACTGGAATGCAAAAGTTGGGAACAGAGACAAAGATTCAGTAGTTGGAAAACAGGGACTCAGTGACAGAAATGGAGCTGGAGAGAGAATGATTGAATTTTGCACAATTAATGACTTATTCATAGCAAATACATTTTTAAGAGACATAAATGCAGGTTATATACATGGATTTCACCTAATGGTATGCATAGGAATCAGATTGATTACATCTGTGGAAAGAAAAGCTGGAGAAGCTCAATATCAGCTGTGAAAAGTAGGCCAGGAGCTGATTGTGGAACAGACCACCAACTACTCATATGCAAGTTCAAGCTGAACCTGCAGAAAATTAAACCAAATCCACGGGAAACAAAATATGACTTTGAGTCTATCCCAGCTGAATTTCAGAACCATCTCAGGAACAGGTTTGAGGCCTTGAACACTAATGAGCATAGACCAGAAGAGTTGTGGGAGGATATCAAGGGTGTCATCCAGGAAGAGTGCAAATGGTCATCGCAAAGACAGAAGAGGAAGAGAATACCAAAGTGGATGTCAGAAGAGACTCTGAAAATTGCACTGGAGCTCAGAGAAGTCAAAGCAGAGAGAAGAATTCAAGATCGTAAAGAATTGAAGATTTCAAAAGGCAGCAAGGGATGACAAAGTAAAATATGAAAAATGAAATGTTCAAGGAGTTGGAATCAGAAAATCAAAAGGGCCGAACTCGCTCAGCATTTCTTTAGCTCAAGGAACTGAAGAACAAATTCAAACCTCGAGTTACTATAATCAAGGATGCTTCAGGCAGAATATTAAAAGATCCAGGAAGTATTCAAAGAAGATGGAAAGAATATACTGAGTCACTGTATTGGAATTGGCAGACACAAAAGAATTTCATGAAATAACATATCAGCAAGAGCCTATGGTGACAAAGGAAGAAGATGAAGCTACTTTGAAAGAAATAGCAAAAAATAAGGCCCCGGGAATAGATGGTATACCAATTGACATATTTCAGCTAACAGATGATGCCCTGGATGTGCTCACCAAGTTGTGCCAAGAAATCTGGAGAACAACCACTTGTTCAATTGACTGTAAGAGATCTATATTTGTTCCCATTCCAAAGAAGGGTGACCCAACATAGTGTGGAAACTATAGAACAGCATCATTGATTTCACTTGCAAGCAAGATTCTACTGAAGATTATCCCAAAGTGACTGGAACAACACATCAGCAGAGAACTGCCAGAAGTCCAGGCTGGGTTTAGAAGCGATCATGGTACTAGGGATATTGTAGCTAATTTTAAATGTATCTTAGCTGAAATCAGGCAATACGAGAGGAATGTCTATCTGTGTTTCCTTTATTATGCAAAGGTGTTTGACTGTGTGGATCATAACAAACTGTGGCTGACTCTGAGAAGAACAGGAATCACAGAACACTTGATCATGCTAAAGCAAAACCTATACTTGGACCAAGAAGCAGTCATCAGAACAGAGCAAGGAAACACTGCATGGTTCAAAATTGGGAAGGGCATACCCCAGGGATGTGTCCTGTCTCCATACCTTTTCAACCTGTATGCAGAACAGATTATCCAGGAGGCTGGGTTGTATAAGGAGAAGTGTGGTGTCAAGATTAGTGGAAGATTCATCAACAATCTGCATTATGCAGATGACACAATCCTGCTTGTTGAAACTGAGGAGGGCCTGAAGCACCTGCTGCAGAGTGTCAAGGACTGTAGCCTCCAATATGGATTGAGGCTCAATGTCAAGAAGACAAAGATTCTCACCACTGGACCAATTGGCAGCATTAGGATGGATGGTGAAGAGATTGAGATTGTTCACTGCTTTAGTCTCCTTGGCTCCACAGTCAACACTCTTGTCACCAGTAGCCAGGAAATTAAAAGACATATTGCCAGGGGAAAGGACCTCTCCAAAGTACTGAAGAGCAATGGTGTCTCTCTGGATACTAAGGTGCATATGATATATGCCATGGTCTTTGCTATCACTTGTTATGCATCAGAGAGTTGGACAGTGACTAAAAAGGATAGAAGGAGAATTGATGTCTTTGAGTTGTGGTGCTGGAGAAGAGTATTGTGGGTACCACGGACTGCTAGATTTACCCTGGAAAGGGTTAAACTGGGCGGTTCCTTGGAGGCAAGGATTCTGAGGCTCTGTCCAACATACTTCGGACATGTTGTAAGGAGGGACCGGTCCTTGGAGAGGGACATCATGCTTGGTAGGGTGGAGGGACAGCACAGAAGGGAAAGGCCCTCTATGAGGTGGATTGATTCAGTGACTGGGGTAATCGGGATGGGAGTGTCAGAGACAGTGTGATTGGCACAGGAAAGAGTAGAGTTTAGGGCTGTTGTACATAGGGCCAGTATGAGTCACAAGCAACTCGATGGCACATAACAACAACAACAAGAACAACAACAACCCTGTCTCTAGGATATTCACTTTATTTATGGCTTTCATTCTTTCTTCCACCATTTGAACCTTCTTTCATAGCTGTTCATCTAATGATACATCAATTTTTTCTTCTGGTTCCCTCTGTCTGGAGTATTTGGTCTATTTATGGTTTCCATTCTTTCTTCCATCATTTGTACCTTCTTCAGTTACATTTGATTCCATGTCAATATATTTCTTCTACCTCTTTGTCTCTAAGTCTATAATCTAAGTCTCTACAGTCTAAGTCTCTGAGTCTACAATATGCTATGGTGTTTTATTTTGTTTTGTTTTTAAGGAGAAAGCTTATTTTGTTTGCTTAGTGTTTGAAACTACTTTCGCCTCCTTAATATTATGTGAATTTTTCTTGATATGTGGTAGGCTGTTTCTATTGTGCCTGCATAGGTTGTTGATAGCTCTTTATCTTTATGATGTTATTGATTAGTTGCAGACTTAAAGTGTTCTTATTATGGTGGAGAGCAAATCTATATAGCATGAGTCTTTTCTGGTCATGTGCAGTGGGAAAGCTTGTCTTTCCTAAAAGCCTTCCTCTTCTCTCTGGCAATCTGGCCTAAGTGTTGCCTGCCTCTTCTAAAGTTTGTCATTGTCTTTGGTGGACCACAGTATGACTTGAGACCAATTTCCCTGATTGCTGTTCTCTGTCTACCTGGGGTGGGACAAGGGGTGCACCCTCCTTCTCAAGTCTCATATACTGGTGGGAACGTTTCCTGCCTGTGCCTATCACTTTTAAAGTTTGTCATTGTCCTTGGTAGTGCTGTTGCACAGAGCAGCCTGAGACCAATGTCTGTGGTTGCTTCACACTATCTGGTGTTGGGTGAGGAGGCAGGGCCATGCACCTCTATGCAGCTGCTCTCTCAAGTCTCCCATAGCCTTGTTGGAGTCTCTTCTGCTTGCATCCACCTCTTCTAAAGTTTGTAATTGTCTTGGTGGTGCTGGTGTTCAAGACAGCAAGACAGTAACTTCCCCGTGGATGCGTGCTCTTTCTAGGGTTGGTATGATGGGGGCAGAGCCCTGACCCTCTATGCAGCTGCCCTCTCAGGTGTCCCATAGCCTGGTGGTAATCTCTGTTTCCTGCCCTCAAATCCTATAAAGTTTGTAATTGTTCTAGGTGGTGCTGGTGCACAAGGTATCCGTAGGTCACCTTCCCTTTGGTTGCTTCACTCTCTCTAGCAAATGTTGGATGAAAGGGGGCAGGTCCCCATCCCTCTAAACAGTTGCCTTCTCAGGTCTCCTCTTAATGTTTCTTGTAGTAGTGTTTTGTAGTTTCTTATATAGCTCTTCTGTGTCTTTAGTTAGGTTTATTCCTATGTATTTCACTTTATGATGGGCTTTATTAAATGTTATTAGTTTTCTTATTTCCTTTTTTGAGAATTGTTTTTTCCTGTAGAGAAATCTAACTGATTTGTATATGTAATCTTGTATCTTACCACTCTAGTGAATTAATTGGTCTTCTTAAATCTAACAACTTTTATGTTTGGTTTTTTTTTTAGGGTTTTCTATGTAGCTTATAATATCACCTATACATAGATTACCCTCTTCTTTATCAGTGTGTTGTTGTTTTTGTTAAGTGTCATCAAGTCATAGGCGACTCATAGTGACCCTGTGAATGAAAGACCTGAGCATTCGTATAACTTTCATCGTTTCTCCAAGTTCATAGTGTTTCCAGAGGCAAGCTATTTCGGAAGTGGATGCCACACCTGCTTCTAAGCTTGTTTTACCCAGGAGCTCCACCAAACACTGTTCACCATGGGTGACATGATCACATTTGACATATCAGGGTCATAATATTCAGCATCACAGCAACCATGAGTGACCCTATCAGTGTAGGTATCCCTTATTTACGTCTCTTGCCTTATTGTTGTAAGTAGCATTTCCAATATATTGAGTAGAAATGATGATAGAAGGCATTCTTGCCTATTCCTGTTCACAGAGTGTGTCTTGAGTCTCTTTCCATTAAGGTTGGTTCTTGGTATTGCATGTTTGCTTGTAATTATGTTAAGGAAATTCCCCTATATTTCTGTTTTCTTGAGTATTTAATAAGGAAGGGGTGTTGTATTTTGTTGAAAGCTTTTTTTCTACATTGTTGATATGATCATGTGGCTCTTATCCTCTGATAAACTATCCTTCCAACTCTGTTAAGAATCTGACTTAATTATGATGAATTCTTTTTTTACTAAACATACTGATTGTGCTGAGAAGCCAAAGCAAAATGAAGAAATCAAGATGTTAAGGACCTGAACAGAACATTTCAAAGGGCAACACAGGAAGACAAAACAAAGTATTATAATAAAATGTATGAAGAGTTGGGGCCAGAAAATCAAAAGGGATGAAATTGCTCAGCATTTCTTAAGCTGAAGGAACTGAAGAATGCTATGGGTAGAATGTTGAATGACCCAGGAAACAGCAAAAGAAGATGAAAGGAGTATACAGAGTTACTATAACAAAGAGAATTTGCTGACACAGAAGAATTTCATGAAACTATATATGATCAAGATCCTATGGTGATTAAGGAGGATGTTCAATCTATTCTGAAGAAATTGGAAAAAAACAGGCCCCAGGAATTGATGGCATGTCAATTGACATAGTTCAACAAACAGATGTTGCCCTGGACATGGTCACCAGATTGTTTTAAGAAATCTGGAGGACAACTTGGCCAACTGACCGGAAGAGATTCATATTTATTCCCATTCCAAAAAGAGGTGACCCAACAGAGTGTGAAAATTACCAAACAATATCATTAATATCATACACAACAAGATCCTGCTGAAAATTAGGCAAAAATGACTGAATCAGCACATCAACAGAGAATTGCCAAATGTACAGGCTGGGGTAAGAAGAGGCCATGATAGCAATAGGGACACTATAGCCAATGCCAGATAAATCTTATTTAAAAGCAGAGAATGCCAGAGGAACATTTATCTCTGTTCCACTGACTGCAAAAGCATTTGGCTGTGTGGATCACAACAAACTGTGACTGTGAGAACAATGGGAATCCCAGAACATGTGATTGTGCTTATGTGAAACCTACAGTTTGACCAAGAAGTAGTTGTTATAACAGAGCAAGGACATACTGCATGGTTCAGAATCAGGAAAAGTGCATGCCAGGAATGTACCCTATCTCTATACCTTTTCAATCTATATGTGGAGCTGATCATCCTGGAAGTTGGACTCTCTGAGGAGGAATGTGGCATTAGGATTAGAGGAAAACTCATCAACAGCCTGCATTTTGCAGATAACACAACCTTGCTTGCTGAAACTGAGGAAGACCTGAAGCTCTTGCTGCAGAATGTCAAGAACTGAAGCCTTCAATATAGATTGAATCTCAACATCAAGAAAAGATTCTCACCACTGGGCCAACTGGCAGCACGATGGTGGATGATGAAGAGATTGAGATTGTTAACAGCTTCAGTTTGCTTGGTTCCACAATCAACAGCCTTGGCACCAGCAGCCAGGAAATCAAAAGACAAATTGCATTGGGAAAATACGATGTCAGGATCTTGCCAGAGTACTGAAGAGCAATGATGTCAGTCTAGAGATTAAGGTGTGCCTAATCCAGGCCATGGTCTTTTCAAATACTTGTTATACATCAGAGAGTTTAATAATAAAACTTGAAGAATTGATGCTTTTGACTTGTGATACTGGAGAAGAGTATAGAATATACCATGGTCTGATAAAAGAAAAAACAGGTCCATTCTGGAGAGGGTGAAACCAGGTTGCTCCTTCGAAGCAAGGACTTTGAAGCTCCATGTGACATACTTAGGGCCATATTACAAGGAGGGAGCAGTCATTGGAAAGGGACATCATGCTTGGAAGAGTTGAGGGACAGTGCAAGAGTTGAAGTCTAAGACCTGGATAAGATGGGTTGACACATGACTGGGGTAATGTTGTAAGTGTGTCAGAGACAATGAAATTGGCTCAAGATAGAGCAAGGTTCAGAACTGTTAAACATAGGGTTGCTATGAGTCACAGGTAACTCGATAGCACATGACAACAACAATAACATATTGATAGTTTCTGTAATGCCAATCTTGTTCTGGATTTCATTTTAATATTTTTCTATTGTTTCTAGTATCCCATTGGTTGTATCAACTTTTTTGTAATGATTTTTTAATAGTTTATGGCTTTAAGTCTTTCTTTCATCATTTGTAATTTCTTGAGAGCCAATTCTTGAAATTCTGCATTGGAATATTTCTTCATCCTTCCTTTATGTGGAGTATTCATTGCATCTATAAACTGGTCTACTTTCTTAGGAGAAGGCTTGGTTTGGGTGTTTGAGTTTGTTGTTTTTAATGGTGTTTAACACTATAGTGTTGCTTCCATGACATTGTACAGCTTTCCTCTTGTTATATATGTATGAGACTACCAATTAATTATTTTTGTGAAGATGTTGTTCAGAAGCTTATAGTTGTTACAATCTTTAAAGTAGTGGCATGCCTTTAAGTTGTATCAAGGTGAACAAATGGTATATCCTAGGCAATCGGTGTAGCAGGGTCAGGGTCAATAGAGACAGGTGTTTTGGCATGGCAGGGAAAGTTGGCACTGTATGAAGAGATCCTGGGATTCTGTGTCTGGAAGATAGTGTGACCTGGCCTTTTTAAGCCCATCAATCAATTTCTGTTGCTGTTCCCATAGTCTGTGGATATGTTTTGTTTTTTTGTTTTTCTTTCAGTAAAGGTGTTTTTCTTACCATGGAATTTTCCGTATACCATTTCTTACCCTCTGTATGTGAATTCGACTTTCCCAGAAATGTGGGTTATTCAAGATGTCTGTGTCTTGCTCTGGTCATCTCCCTGCATGGTTCTAGTTGGCATCTCCCACTTTCTTGAGTCTCCATTCAGGTAGAAAGTTTTGTCTCTTCTCCATACCCTCAACAAGTCTCCACAGCATCTGACTCACCTAAACAAAGAATTGCTCACGAGTTCATTTGTGGGTGGATGGGAAGAAAACAATCCTCCATCTTCCAAGGTGTTCCAGTATGTTTCCACTCTCATTGTGAGGGCAGGGCTCCCCTCAGTCTGTCCACGGTGCTTATTATAAGATCCCTAACTCATTTATTATTATTATTATTTCTCCTGGTAAATTTTCATTATTCTGGGCCTCAAGATGTTCAGATTGCTTGTATCCGGGATTTTTTTTTTAATCCGGGATTTTTCTGGAATTACTCTGTGACCCCTGGGGAGAGGCAAACCACTCAGTTCACATCCCTATATTCATATCCCTACTGAATGTCAAGGCTCTATCAGACTGTTAAAAACTATTGAGAACTTAAAAGAAATACTTATTTGGGTTGCTATTTATCAATATTATGTTATAAATTAAAGCAATATATATTTATCATATGTATTAAATTGCTTAAAAGTAACAATAATAAACCCACCATTTTAGTAGAAACCAACTGTACATCTATATTAAAGCACAGTGAGAAGCATAACTTTGGATTAATCCAGTTGGAATCGCATATGTAGGTCTGGTTTAATTGTGTTCTGATATTTCATGTTATATTGTTGTAGTCAGTTATGACTCAAAGCAATCCTCTGAAAAACAGACCTGAATCCTATCCTATCCTATCCTGTGCCATCATAATTTCTGATCACTTGAACCCATTACTACAATCACCATTACAGGTCATCTCATTAAGAGCTTTCTTCTCTTTGACTGACCTTCTGTCTTTCTAAGTATAATATTTGTCTAGAGAGGAGAAAACAAGCCACGGAGGCATAGGACCATGATGAGTATCTTTCTTATAGGGCCAGAGGGAGTCAGAGTAACACAGCCAGTCACTGCTGCAGAGTAGAAAGCAGATAGCTCCATGAGTAGAGTAGCCCAGCCCTATCGTGCCTGTAGAGTCCCACTGGCAGCAAGAGGTTAATTTATTTGTTGGTGACTGAGCTGTGATACTGAGAATGGGATTTATTAGGAATGTAAGTTGGAAAGTAAGGGAAGCAAAGAATCACCCAATATAAGTCCAGGTTTTAGCCCAGTTCCAAGGCATAATTCCTTAATTAGTTCAGGCTCTGGTTTCAGTTCAGTAGTCAAAGCCAAATCATCCAGCAATGTTTGCCTCAGAGCAGTTTAAGTCGAGTCAGCTCATTCTTCAGGAATCCAGTAAGAACAGCAAAAACCTTTAATTGTGACCTTTATCTCAGGGCTCCTCTGGTTGTACCTTGCCAGTTTCTCCACAGCAATGCCACAGTCTCTGCAACACCATCACCAGGGTCTCACCAACAGGGCTGCTCTGAGTTTCCCTCAAGTCTTGCCACAACAAGTCTTCCTAGCTGAAAATCTTGTCCTCTAGTGTGGAAAGCACTCTTTCTCTTATTCTAGTCCCATAACAGTTGATGATTTCCAAGACCATGCTGATTTGCAAGGCCAAGTATCTGAAGTTAAGGTAGCTAGAGCCCAGAAGGGACTTACTATAATGACAAAAAAAAAAAAAAAAAGAAAAAGCCAACTTATAAGCTAACATCTCAGAAAGAGAACCACCTGTCCTAATGACTAAAAGTGATATACACCTTAGTCTTCATGTTGACATAATTACTATTCAATATTTTGGAGAAGTCCCTAACAGCAGACTTACCCAAAGCAATAAATCTCCTGAGCTCCTGACTACTAGTACCAAAAATGCCATGTAGCCTCTGGAAAATACCATTGAACACAGTGAGAAAATAAGTGAGAAAAAAAAAACAAAACAAACCAAACCAACAAACAAACAAAAAACACCAAAAAACTCTTCAGATTATTATGAATAGTTAGGACCTGGCTGACTTGACTAACCTTTGATCAGATCTTGAGTGTCTCTGTCGTTGTGAGCTATTGAGTAAGAACGGACACATAGCTGACCCTCCAGTAGGATTTCAGAGGCAGTTATTTGCATGGGAGGAGAATTCCCATTCTTCCCAGAGCAACTGGTGGATTTGAATTCTGTGTCTTAAAGCTGGAAGTTCAGTTATGGGTTGGTTCTGGCGTTACGGTACACAACAACATTTTCTGATTCAGTAGTTGGAAAACATGGACTGGTGACAGAAATGGAGCTGGAGAGAGAATGATAGAATTTTTCACAATGACTTATTCATAGCAAATACATTTTTAAGAGACATAAATGCAGGTTATATACCTGGATTTCACCTGATGGTATGCATAGGAATCAGATCGATTACATCTGTGGAAAGAACTGCTGGAGAAGCTCAATATCAGCTGTGAAAACTAGGCCAGGAGCTGATTGTGGAACAGACCACCAACTACTCATATGCAAATTCAAGCTGAAGCTGAGGAAAATTAAACCAAATTCAAGGCAACCAAAATATGACTTTGAGTCTATCCCACATGAATTTCAGAACCATCTCATGAACAGGTTTGAGGCTTTGAACACTAATGAGCGAAGGCCAGATGAGTTGTGGGAAGATATCAAGGGTATCATCCAGGAAGAGTGTAAACGGTCATTGCAAAGACAGAAGAGGAAGAAAAGACCAAAATGGATGTCAGAAGATACTCTGAAAATTGCACTGAAGTGCAGAGAAGCCAAAGCACAGGGAAGAATTCAAGATACTAAAGAGTTGAATAGAAGATTTCAAAAGGCAGCACGGGATGACAAAGCAAAATATTACAATGAAATGCGCAAGGAGTTGGAATCAGAAAATCTAAAGGGCTGAACTTGCTCAGCATATCTTAAGCTCAAGGAACTGAGGAACAAATTCAAACCTCGAGTTGCTATAATCAAGGATGCTTTCGGCAGAATGTTAAATGATCCCGGAAGTATTAAAAGAAGATGGAAGGAATATACTGAGTCACTGTATCGAAAGGAATTGGAAGACACAGAAGAATTTCATGAAACAACATATGAGCAAGAGCCTATGGTGATGAAAGAAGAAGTTAAGGCTGCTTTGAAGGAAATGGCAAAAAATAAGGCTCCAGGAATAGATGGTATACCAATTGACATATTTCAGTTAACAGATGCTGCCCTGGACGTGCTCACAAAGTTGTGCCAAGAAATCTGGAGAACGACCACTTGGCCAACTGACTGGAAGAGATCGATATTTATTCCTATCCCAAAGAAAGGTGACCCAACAGAATGTGGAAACTACAGAACAATCTCACTGATTTCACAAGCAAGCAAGATTTCACTGAAGATTATCCAAAAACGACTGGAACAGTACATCAACAGAGAACTACCAGAAGTCCAGGCTGGGTTTATAAGGGGTCATGGTACTAGAGATATTGTAGCTGATGTTAGATGGATCTTGGGTGAAAGCAGGGAATACCAGAGGAATGTCTATCTGTGTTTCATTGACTATGCAAAGGCATTTGACTGTGTAGATCATAACAAACTATGGCTGACTCTGAGAAGAATGGGAATCCCAGAACACTTGATCGTTCTAATGCGAAACCTATACTTGGACCAGGAGGCAGTCATCAGAACAGAGCAAGGGAACACTGCATGGTTGAAAATTGGGAAGGGCGTACGCCAGGGATGCATCCTATCGCCATACCTTTTCAACCTATATACAGAACAGATTATCCGGGAGGCTGGGCTCTATGAGGAGAAATGTGGGGTCAAGATTGGTGGATGATTTTTCAACAACCTGCTTTATGTGGATGACACAACCCTGCTTGCTGAAACTGAAGAGGACCTGAAGCGCCTGCTGCAGAGTGTCAAGGACTGCAACCTACAATATGGATTGAGGCTCAATGTCAAGAAGACAAAGATTCTCACCACTGGACCAATTGGCAGCATCAGGATGGATGGTGAAGAGATTGAGAGGAGGGAAAGATATATGAAGAAGAATGTAAGTTCTTTACTGCAATAATAGAATTCTCTTTATTCAGTATAGACCGTGTCAGTATATACATTTCCCCATAGAAATATTTGCTCCAATAGTGTAGACATAGATGTATAATTAAATATTTATCTAAAAAGATTTAAATTTTAGGTGAACAAGTACATGATAAGCTTATTCAGGGAAAGAGGCCAAATGATGGGTTGTTTGTGTTTTTTTTTTGCTTACTTATTAAATAAATAAACTATATTCTAATGCTAATTACCTGTATATTAAAAAAGGAATAAAATTTATAAGGCAAAATTATTCAGTCTGATTATTAAAAAATGCTTGTTAAATCTATTAAGTAGAAGATTAAAAGCAAATAGTAATTTCTTAAAAAATATAAAATAGTGTTTAATATTCTGTATTTAAGTTTAAGCAAAAGATAGTATTAGCGAAATATTAAAGCTAGCAAAGGCTACAATATTTTTATGCTAAGTGCTTAAAACTTCAAGGATAATAAATTAAAGCGTATTTTTTCATACTATGAATGATATAATAGCACTTTGGAATTAAATCTTTTTCTTTTGTAACAGAAAAGAAATTCTCAAAAGCTTATAGGATCAAGCAATGGGGAAGGTTTAAAGATTATTTTCTGAGCTTCTTGAATTAAAGGGTCTATGCAATTTAAGTCAATAGAAATACCACCACTATTGCCTAGCAGTAGGAGGTGATATCAATTGATGATACACCATCAAGGAAGTAATTGGTTCTAATATCCTGGGACAGCTTCAGATCAACAAAAGGCAGCAAAGGTCTTAGTTGTGTTTGTTCCACAGCATGTAATATCTCAGAGATATAAAAGTAAAACAATCACAATTTAATTAACAAAGATGCCACTGAATAATTTCATAAAAATATATATGCTAAAATATAACAAGAATGTGTAAGCATTGCTAGGATAGTCATATTAGATGTATGCCTTAAAATAAATATCCTAAACACATAGAATATTAGTGTTCATTTGAGCTCCACAGGTGTTGATGCAGATGGAGAGGTTGCTGCACCTGTAATGCAAAGGTAACAGATGAGCAGATAGAACAAAGAGAAAGCATTTTAAAAACAAATTAAAATAAAACCATTAATTTTAAATAAAAGAAAAACATCTTTCTCCTTGTTTCTAAATATAACCACTAAATTCTATATCAAAATTATACACATGCACAGGTAGCAGGTACACAGTTATATGATAGAAACATCAGATTCCAACTTGCACACCAGTGGGCAAGAACAAATTGCCCAGGTGGAGGCATGTAAAATGCTAATACATGCTGGGAAGCTCTGCCAATGTGAATATACTGACCAGAACTAAACAGTGTAAGCAAAGCTGGCGCATGATGAGTCAGCAGAAGGGTGCTAATGACAACTTGGATTGGGTTGTGCATGGTACCTGACCTTGTGCATCAACTCCCACACATCCACACTAAGCCCAGCCCCTTAAAAATATACCACCATACCAAAATCCAAAAACTAAAGTTGCCAAAAGCCTCCCTCTTTAGCAGGTTAAAAATATCTACACTGGCTGCAAAAAGGACACCAAGAAAAAGAAATAATCATGTTGTTGGTGGAAGGAAAGAACTATTCATATCAAGTCTTGATAGTACAAGTCAGAAAAATTAAAACAAAAGGGTCTAAGTGGAGGTTTTTTCAGCTAGAATTTTGGAAAACAGTATGTCCTGGACAAGATATTGCTGTTGATTAAAAAGAGAAACTTAGAAAGAGAGCAAAAAAAAAAAAAAAAAGGAGACAGAAGAGGCAAAGATAACACCATAATGAATGAGAACACAGTATGGTCCTCACTAGCAACAGTCTGGGGATATGAACTACAGAGAAGTCACACTCACTTCAGGAATGGCACCCTGAGTTACCCACAAAACAGGTGGATTGAGAGCCATTAGTAAAAAATTTGTTGTTCAGATTGTAGGGACTTCATTGATCATTTAGTATTTATTGTTCAATGGCCAGAATGCTTCTCAAATTGTGTCTTGCTAGTAATTTAAATATACAGATTACATAATGCAAATCATGATGTATTTGCTGACAATTTCTAAATTTATAACCAACTATAACCCCTTGATTAGAATATCCATCTTGTTGTTGGTAAGATCAATTCTACCACTTAAGACTAACTATGTAGACCATGAACACTAAAATCCAACAGCCAAGTATGCCTCTGCTTTCACTGCCTTTCTTAAGTTTAATCAAGTTTCCGCACCACTTCTTGCATCTCTTTTCCATTCTTTAATTTCATGTCTCTTGTATCATCAGTAGTAGCAAAATGCAAATCTATGATTTAAACTCAAGTATGTTTATTCTTTTGTAATACACATTAAAGAATAAAATAATTTTATTTTACTCGTGAAAATGCTCCTTCTTTTTGCTGTCCCCAGTGTGTGTTTCCAGAGCTCTGATTATGGCACATGGTTTTATTGCTAGAATACATGCAGTTTGGAGCAGAAGAAAAAGAAATTCCAGGCTGCTGAGACTTCAAGTTGCAGAATTAAGAACTATATCCACCTGTGTGATTGGCTGTTTCTGGTAAGGAGCTTTTATGGTTTGCTGCATTTCAGTTTTTCTACAGGTACTCACTTGGAGAAGATTCTGTAATAAAAAACAAACACAAGTACAGTAGCTGTACAATTTAATGGAATAAATCGGTATTAAGCCATTATTATTCAGAAAATTAGTAAAAAAAGACTATTATTTAAACAATAACAACATTAGTTATAAAACACAGTTGATATTGTTAGTGCAAAACTAACTTGGTCTGGTTATTCACAATAATAGAAGGAATAGTATGTAACTAACAAAACTGGTGGTGGCAGGCAGGATACAAAGTGAGCAAGCCAGGAACACCTGAATATCCACCACATGTAACTGAGGCATTGCTGCTAGAGTAAGGGACTGGATGGAGCAAGGAAAAGAGAAATAACACTTTTTAAAAAAAAAATTATATCAACATTTCAAATACTTGAAGAGCCCTAACACACTTTCTGCTCCCTTAATGAAAGAACGGAGTTCTCCAAAGTAAAAGCCAGTTGCTTAAAGGTACAAAGGGCAATAATTTGTAGAACCCCAGGAACTAAACATAAATGTAATAGGTTTAACAAGAACACACCTCAAACCAATTCTATTTACGACCTTTTAAAACAAAACCCAGAAACTAATACAGTTTTTTGAACACTTAATCACAAGGTATCTTCTAAACTATTTATTTGTTGTAACCTTAATATCTCTGTTGACTATTTTTTTTAAACTGGCACGCTATGAAACAGACTTTTCAAAAATTAATATTTTTATCATTCATATACATTGTGTTTTATTCAAGTACATTATGTTTCATACAGTCCTTCATAAATTGTTCATTTTTATTTTGGTGGGGATTTTTTCCCCTTCCTTCCAATCATCCTACCAAATAGTTACTTTTATGAAAGTAAGTAAGCAAGCCAGCTACATTGCTTCATGTCCTAATATTCTCCTTTTAGATATCCAATTGCTGATTTTTCCACCCGTATCAAACCAGTACTCTGAAGAAACAAACACATGCCTTTTGCTGAAGAATCCTCTGCTCAACTTGAAAACTTTTGAGTATCTGCATCCATAAGCCTCATTCAGTCCAGAAAGCCATCAGAAAGCACTAAGCCTTAGTTCACAGCATGGATCATCTTTCTCGTCACCTATGTGGGTTTCTGGTCAACTAAATCCCAGTCATCTGTGGCTAAGTTTAAATGGGCATCAGCTGCAAGCTTGGGAGTACACATTTCTCCCTGCATTCCAGACCTCTTGGTCTCCTCACTGAGCCCTATCTCCCATATGGGTCCAAGTTGAGTCAACAGGCCAGCAATCCACATGACTCCCTGCTCTGCAAGCCAACAATTCTTCCCTACAACAATGGATAGTGTACAGTTAGAAAAAGTGTAATTCTGTATTTGGCCAATTCTTAATTTGGAGTACTAAAAGGGAAGATATGCCCAAGAAATAGCTTCTCAAAAACAGAATCTGGTAGAGGGGATCGGGGCATTATCAAGCCAAAATATTAAGTGTCATGCAGTACTCTGAGGAGATTTGTATTTCAATGGATTTGTGGACCCACATTGGACTGTTGATGGAAAAGATTCACATTTGAAAGAAGAGCAAACAGGAAAGGAGAAAGCAAAAAAGAAAAAAGAAAAGAAAGAGACTGTCTTTTTACAACTGGAACAAGCTGTTTGGCTTCCGAGGGTAAAGTTGGCACCCATTAGACCCCACCTTCAAGATGTGAGGTTGGAGCATGCTCACTCATAATCACTTGGAACCACAGGAGTAGAAGTGGGAGGGTTACAACAAAGGAGAAACATGCTGAGCTTAGACATATTCTTTCAGTGCTGCCCATTTAGTATGCAAAGATGCCTAGATGACCTCTGTTGACTTTTAAACAGTTTCTAGATCACTAATTTCAGGTTATTTAGGACTAAAATGAAATATGAAAATGTATCTGCTGTCACAGTTAACCAGTACTCCAGGGGGTGGTGGTGAGGATTCACCTTCAGCTTTGGAAGAGCTCTCAGTGACCTCTTCATCTGGAAGCATCACTGTGTTCTGGTGTCCTTCTGAGTCCTCTGTGGACTGAGATGATGCAGAAGTTCTTGATGTCTGCTGGCTCCTCTTCTCAGAATTGGCTCGCTGCTGTAACCACTCATCCTTGTAACCATTGCTAATGAGTTTTGAAAAGTTTGTTGGTGAGTAGGTTTTTTGACCAGGCCTCACAGAGAGGGGAGAAAAAAAAATCAAATATGAGTACAAAACCAAAAAGAACTATATCAACACAAAATCCACTTCCCCAGAGTAAACTGTTACTCACAGTCCCGTCTTCTTTAAAATGAAATAAAGAGAAACAAGTCTTCATTAAGATATATGTATATTGAATTGAAACAGATGAGAGAGAGAACAGTTTAAAAGTGATATGTGATAGCATATTATGATTACCACAGGAATCCAGAATTAAGATTGCATACTGGAGTGCATTTGGGGCGGGTTGGGGCCACTGGACTGAAGAAAGGAGTGCACTTCCAACTTGATTGATTTGAGCACATGGAAACATCAGTGAACAAATCCAATTTCATTTACCCAGCTACCACCTCACCCAGTTAGAGACAGGTGGCAAGTGATTCACTGGCCCCACTATTTACAAGAGTAGCATTCCCAACTTACCTGCCTAGATAAAGAAAAATAAAACATAATTTTAAAAGTTAGGATGCAGCAACAAAAAGAAAATTAATAAACAGTAACACTTTAGTAGTACAAAACCAACAATAAATATAAAGTCACCTAACAAGATGGTGCCAGCAAATGGCCCAAATGAAAAACTCAGAAACTACCTTGAGACATAATGGTAATGGAGTTACTGGAGAATGAACTAAATAAATTTTATGTGTGTGTGTGTATTTTAATGTATATGTTGTTGTTGTTATGTGCCATTGAGTGGCCTGCAACTCATAGCAACACTCTTTACAACAGCTCTAAACCCTGCTCTATCCTGTGCCAATCTTATTGTCTCTGATGCACATAACCCCATTACACCAATCACTAAATCAACCCATCTCATCGAGGGTCTTCCTTTCTTGTGCTGTCCCTCCACAATCCCAAGCATGATGCCCCTCTCCAAGGACTTATCTTGCCTAGCAATATGTTCAAAGTAGGTCAGATGGAGCTTCAGAATCCTTGCCTCCAAGGAGCAGCCTGGCTTCACCCTCTACAGGATGAACTTGTTTCTTCTCCTAGCAGTCCATGGTATATTCAATACTCTTCTCCAGCACCACAGCTCGGAGTCATCAATTCTTCTATCATCCATAGTCATTGTCCAGCTTACTGATGCATAGCAAGTAATTGCAAGGACCATGACCTGTATCAGGTGCACTTTAGCCTCCAGACTGACATCATGCTCTTCAGGACTCTGGAAAGTTCTCTGACAGCAGACTTTCTTAATGCAATTAGTCTTTTAATTTCCTGGCTGCTGGTACCAAGAGTGTTGCTTGTAGAGCCAAGCAAACTGAAACTGTTGACAATCTCAATCTCTTCACCATCCATAATGATGCTGCCAATCGGCCCAGTGGTGAGCATTTTTGTTGTTGTTCTTTAAATTTTTTTTCCCCTTGTGTGTGTGTGTGTGTACACTGTCAGATTGGATCTGACTGGTACAGGAGGAGATTGTCCCTCCTACTCCAGCAGAGCAGCTGAAGGATTTGAACTGTTCACCTCTGGGATTGCAGTGCAGCTTCTTGCCACTAGGCCACCAGAGCTTGCCAAGAATCTTTGTTTTCTTGATGTTGAATTTCAATCTATATTGAAGGATGCAGTCCTTGACTTTCTGCAACAAACGCTTCAGGTCCTCCTCAGTTTCAGCAAGCAAGGTTGTGTCATCTGCATAATGCAGACTGTTGATGAGTCTACTTCCAATCCTGATGCCACATTTCTCCTGGATAATCTGTTCCACATATAGATTAAAAAGATATGGAGATAGGACACATCCTTGATGCACACCCTTCCCAATTTTGAACTATGCAGTATTTCCTTGCTGTGGTCTGACAACTGCCTCCTGGTCCAAGTATAGGTTTTGCATAAGCACAATCAAGTGGGATTCGCATTCTTCTCAGAGTTAGCCACAGTTTATTGTGATCTACACAGTCAAATACCTTTGCATGGTCAATGAAACACAGATAGACATTTCTCTGATACTCTCTAAGTTCAGCTAAAATCCATTTGACATTAGGTATAATATCCCTAGTACCACGGCCTCTTCTAAACCCAGCCTGTACTTCAGGCAGTGCTCTGTTGATATGCTGTTCCAGTTGTGTTTGGATAATCTTCAGCTGACTCTTGCTTGCATGTGATATCATTGCTATTGTTCAATAATTTCTACACTCTGTCAGATCACCTTTCTTTGGAATGGGAACAAATAAAGATCTCTCCCAATCAGTTGGCCTAGGTGGTTGTTCCTGGCACAACTCAGTGAGCACATCCAGGCAAAGAAAGAAATCGAGGAAAATAAACAAGCAAAATTTAAATAAACACCAGAGACTAAACTCTAGAATAATTCAGGGAAAAAATACGAGGACAAAATTATAGAGTTAATATGCAGTTATGATGATGATGATGATTGCCAATGAATGAAGTTTGACTCATTCAGCACATACACTTACAGGAGGCAGCTTATCTTTCTCAAAGAATGTCTGGTAGATTTTAACTGTCAAAGAACTTTGGGTTAGTAGTACAACCTTCTATCGAGTACACCATGAGAGTTCCACTAATCATGCAATTTGCAAAATAACAATGACTAGACATACAGAAGTTTAAGACCAAATTTTAGAAACAGATAACACACTGAGAATGAAGCAATAAAACTAAATTCATGGAAGTCTAAATCCATGAAGAAGAGGCCAATCCTCTTATACCAATCTGGTAGAGGAACAATTAATAAAAAGGAGAAAAAGTAAGAAAGCCTAAGAACTCATTAAACATCTTGATTATGTGACACATCATTAACAGGAAAAAAGTACATGTTTTTAGAATTATAAGAGAGCTGAAGACCAAAATAAGAGAGAAAAAAATTTTCAAAGATTTGCTGCCAGAAAACCTCTGCATATTTCAATAAAATTAAAAATAAGAATATTA